>NW_004443360.1:0-5448 GCF_000184155.1 Fragaria vesca subsp. vesca
TTACGGTTCGTTCATATGTATTTCCTAGAGGAAGTTACGACTGTTCTAGTAATTGAAGGTCATGCTGCGCGGAAATCTGATTTCTTGCACGAACTTATGTTTTGAGTTCACAAGCGACCTTCCCCTCAAGATCTAAGTGTAAAAGATCATTTGAGGACAATACGGCATGATTTAGTTAATCATTGCCCAATGCCACATTTGAAGACATGTTAAAGAGTATTGACATGCTAAGTTGTTGAAACTTCCGTGATTAGTGAGAATCAGGAAGAGCCCTATGATTGATGTAAAGATCAGGGGGAGGTGCGAACTTCAGGGGGAGTCTAGCACATACATACATGTCACTATCAAATGTGAAGGGTGCGTTGTACTCTTTTTCTCCTACGATCAAGGTTCAGTTTTTCTCCCTACAGGGTTTTTGTGACTTGACGAGGTTTTTGACGAGGCAACAGATCAGCACCATCGGCATATCAGCGCGCGGCACAAGGGGGAGTGTTCTAGGATATCTCTCTATGTGTGCCTGGCCTTATGCCAATAGGATATGTAGTTAGACTAGATCTATGTATTCATATCCTTACCATATTGGTATTGTGTAATTCCCTATATAAAGGGCTCCTATCAATGAATAAGATGACTCTCTTGCTATCTCTTTGTCTCTACACTTTATTCTTCATCACGTTATCATGCACTTTGTTCTAACCCTAGAGCCAATAGCCCACCATTTTTTTTCCAAACCCTAAAAACCAAAACCCTAAAATCGGGCAGCCTTGTTTTTCCCGATTTTCGACCAAAATTCCGACTGCCCTCCGCCGGAATTTTATATCCCCAGAAAGCTCTTTCCGTCACAGATCCAACGCCGCCGGCCTCACCCTGAGAACCGGCCGGAAAGTCTCCGAACCGGCCGCCGGAAAATTCCAGACCGCCGCCGCTACCGACCACCGGTTCACCACCTTCCCTTGCTCCGATCAACCTGAAATTTTGACAGAAGCTTCCCCATCTAGAGCTGCTCCTCCTGTCAAATTTTCAGCCCCAAATTCGAAGTATAAGTAGGCGAAACGTTATTTCTCCTCTCGGCAGCCTTTAGAAAGGTATGTTTTGAAACCTTAAACTCTTCCAAGTTCAATAACTCGGGGAGGATAAAATCTTCCAGCGGGTTGAGAGGAAGATGCTGTTAAATTTTGGTAGGCATTGGAGGTCGCCGAAGTCGACCGCTAGCCGCCGCTGTTAGGGGGTTTTTCAGGGTTTTAAAGGTGTTATATTAAGGGGAGTCTATTGATGTGAAGTTTGGAATTTTTGGAGGAGTTTTGGATAAGTTTTGGGATTTTTCAAAGATTGGTGAATTTGGTGGTTAATGAGGTAGAATCCGGCCGTTGGATTAAGGTTGTTAAAACTGTAGAGGGTTATATTGAGGCTACCGGTATTTATAGTGAAGTTTGGTCCGTATCGATTTAAGAATTACAAAGTTAGGCAAGGATGAGTGTGTTAAGGCTCACTTTTAATTTTGCCTATTTTTATATAAGGGTTGAATTTTAGTTGGGGATTTAATTATATTTGTGGAACAGAACGTGAGGAGGCTCGAGCAGAAAAGGCCTCGAATCGACATCAAGTTGAGGCCTAAATTTGTGAGTGGACTTTTGTTTTAAATAATATGCATGCAAATAGTTTATTGTTGATCAATTTCTTTTGGTTAATTATATTATTGTGATGCTTGTGTGTGTAAAACTTGGACAACAAAGTCTGTCTACATGAAAATGCAACTGTTGTATGATTCTCATCAAACAAGAAAGCAGAATGCTATATCTATTGTGTGATACAACAGTCCAAATATTTCAGTTGTAGGTTATTCAATGTCACACAACAGTAAAGACAGGGAATAAACCGTTGTAGCTTACTGAAAAACACACAACGGTATAAATGAAAACCAACAGTTTTCTGAAAAGGTAAAAATACAATGAAAATGTTTTATTGTTTTTTGTCTGAGTGGACTTGTCAATGCCGCGCATGCCGCGCATGGCATCGATCTATGCAGCGACTTATACAACGAAAGTATTGAACTGTTGAGCAAAATGTGATCACACAACGGTGATTTTCACACTTGTCTGAAGATTCAATCAGACAAGCCCGAGATATACAACGAAAAACCTATAGTCACACAACGGTGGAACACCATTGTGTGTTGACAAATCTATAGTAGTGAAGAGTTAAAAACGCAATTGCAGGAGTTGGTGGACAAGGGGTTTATTCGGCCTAGCATGTCTCCATGGGGTGCCCCGGTGTTATTTGTTAAGAAGAAAGATGGCACCATGAGACTATGCATTGATTATCGGAAATTAAACCAAGTTACTGTGAAGAATAAATATCCATTGCCCTGCATTGATGATTTATTTGATCAATTGAGAGGTGTTACTGTCTTTTCAAAAATTGATTTAAGATCGGGATATCATCAGTTGCGGATTCGAGAGAGTGACATAGCCAAGACTGTCTTTCGATCACACTATGGTCATTATGAATTTGTGGTGATGCCTTTTCGACTTACTAATGCACCCGCTGCTTTCATGGATCTCATGAATAGGGTATTTCGTCCATATCTTGACCACTTCATGATCATATTCATAGATGACATTTGGGTATACTTAAGAAGTGAGAAGGAGCATGCCAAACATCTAAGAATGATATTGCAGATTTTGAGAAATGCTCAGTTGTATGCTAAGTTCAGTAAATGTGAATTTTGGCTAGATAAAGCTTGGGAAATGTGTGACGTGTCGCGTAACCGGGGTCAAACAACTTCAATTTAATTACCCTGCAATCGTAGTAATATAGACAAGTAGGGATCGTTCTAGCCGGGGAAACCAAAGGGCGATCGAAAGAAGAGAAACCAAACAATTTATAAACAAGTATTCACATATATACATTGAAATAGTGGGGGTTTAAGATTGATTAATTCTAACAAATAACCTACTGAAAATTGAACCTAAGATTATTATATATAAGTGATCAACATACTCATGCAACACATAACACGAAAAATCATCAAGAACACACAACAACTTCATGCAAGGCCGGGCAGCAACGTTCAAATTATCCTAGACTCTAACCAATTCTGATTCTAATTAGAGCCTTTGCGGTTATCTAATTGTTAAGACTCCTCAAGTATTTAGAACCATCTTTGCGCTTGATCCTAAACATGAATGCTAACTCATTTAAAGACACGTTGCGTAGAGATTAAACAAGAAAACACTTTAGCACACGAGTCAATCGGAAACATGATCTAAGGCATGGCGTCACTCATCCTATTAGCATGCAAATTATCAGAATTATATCCGCCCTAAGTTAATAACAGAGACCAAGACAACTTTGCGTATGAATCGATCCAAAATTATTATGGTAGATGAAACCGCACCTTAAGGACAACCATGGCCGAGGCAGCCTCAAGGATTGATTTAGATGCACGAATTCATGACAATTAATCAATTAGAAATCAAAAACACATAAGAACATGCTACTGCCCCAAAACCTAAATCACGAAATCATCATATATTCAAGAAGTTACAAATCAAAACATAGAACAATCAAAGATCACAAAGAAATCCGAAAACCATTTTTGATAAATAAAACCAAAATTGAAAAGTATATTACAATAGAGTTCGAAACTATACAGAAAATAATACAAGAAGCCATGAGAAAATCACACTTTTACAACCTTGAAAGATTCGGCAAGTGTGGGGAAAATCGGTGGAAGGATGGAATGATTCTTATGGTTTGTGGTGGATGAATCGGCTAAGTAATTTTCTGTATAGGGTTTGGTAGAGTTTCGGCTATGTAATTGCAAAGGAGAGATGATCATCTTTCTGCCCTATAAGTTGTGCTTTATATAGAGGAAAAACCCTAAAGAAGCCGGCCACAAAGTTGAAACCAAGTTGGTTTAGGTTTCCTAGTTTTTTCTCAATTCGGCAGAATGACCTCCGTCTGATGATTAGGTCATAACTCCCTCTAGAAAATAGATATTGAGGTGATTCCAATTGATTTGGAAACTAGACTCCCGTAGCTCTCTATCCATATCTAGCACGTTTTCTGATTCATTGTGAGCTGTCCTGGAGAGTCCGTTGAAGTTGAGAGACGTGCACAGGAATTTTCCCGAAATTAATCAGGGTTTTCAAGACTTGGATATTCCTTGATATTCTGCCGAATTTAGATCTTCTTCTCCATATTGGACTTGGTTTGGACCTCTCCTTCCATGGACTAGGCTTCGTGGATCAGCTGCTTTGCTTCCCTAGGTTCATCAGGAACACTTCTCTCGGCAGGCAGTACGTTACTCTGTTCATGACTCTTCTACATGTCACCTAAGTATCAGAGAAATTAAATCAATTTATGACAATGTAAAAGCTTTACAAAATCATAAGAACATCTCTAAGGCTATATAAATCCATAAAATTATATAGGGAGTATGGATGTGTGTAAATACATACATATATATTTTAGAGCTTGAGAAGCTCGATATTTAAGAGATGAAAGTTTTATCACTTGAGGCATGCATTCGTTTTTTTCCTTGGAAATTGAATTAGGAAAGCATAAATATTTTATTTATTCTTTTATTTAAATTTATTTTTGTCCACTCAGTCTAACGTTATTAAATGTTTTCCCCTGGGCCCTTCGTTTTAAAATGCCCAGTCTACAGAGTTCGGGTTGAAACTAGTAGGAGGCGAGGCATATTCACCCATTTCTCCACCACCTTTCATCAGTAGGTTACTTGTTAACCTACCAGCATATTTTTCTTACTTTCTCTAGTTTTAGCAGCTCTGAATACCTTGAGGATATTAGCTCGGTTGTTGCTAAGTCTTGGATTTAAATTTGGAATATTTGAAGGTTGAAGTTTGTTATTTTCTAATTGGATATTTATGTGATGGATTAGAAGATAGTTTTCGATATATGATTTATGGGAGATCTGGACAAGGTGAAAAAGATACATTCTGGACTTTAAAAACAGGGTTATGAACCCAATTATGCTAACCCAATATTAAATATGATGGTAGGAAAATAAGATAGAAGATATAGACCCTGCTTTACTTCCACTGACAATTCATTTCTCCTCAAAGTATCCCTGCATTTTGTTGTTTTTTGTCACTTTTTCATTTTAAAAAGTGATGGAGAATAATAATACTCAGAGTCTACTGTAATGCAGTTCTTTTCCCTAAAAACTTTTTCTTTCCGGGCACTAATGTGTTTGTACTGAAATAAAAAAAAATTACTTTCAGTTAAATTGTTACTCTTTTCTGTTGTGAATAAAAGAATTCAAATCTTGTGTTGATCATCTTTGCATCAGTACCAGACTTGAAGAAACAAAAATACTTGTGTTGACTTCACCAGAACTATCGATGATTTATGGGAAAAAAGCATGAAAGGGAAATCCAGCACAAAAGTACAACAAACCAATAATCTTGTTAGTCCAAAAAA
>NW_004443361.1:0-3982 GCF_000184155.1 Fragaria vesca subsp. vesca
CATCATCCATAACCACACATGCTTTACACGATGCAAGTGATAATAAGAAACGCTCATTAAACAGCCTGTAGTCTGGGAATGGGATTCGGTTCGAAACCTGTCATGGACATCCTGAAATCAAGAAGCTCGCATATGAGTACTACAGATATCTTTCACTTGAAAACTGCTGTGAAGAGCAGCTATGACATAAATACTGAATGTATAGCACGGCATTGCTACAACAGTTAACAAGTAAATTTTTCAGATAAAAAGACAATTACAAGCCTAACCAGTAAGTCGCTACGCTTAACTATAGTGTCTCTGAGAGCCGTAGCAGTAGAAGAATAGATTCATACCATACCATGGTGTATAAGTTGGTGAGTGAGGTCAAAGAACGAAGCAACAGTAATGATTAGTCCGCCACCCTCCACCGTCTCTAGAACCATTTCTGATTCTGCACTCCCTCCCTAATGTTCCTTTCTCTATGTCTCTCTAATAAACCCCTCCCTATTCAAAACCAAAATGAAAAGTCAGCCAATATATTCACAGCGGAAAAAAAAATCACCTAAATCTGAAAAATGGACATGAAGAATATGAAAGTAGTAACAGGATTTTACTCGATAAATGATTTGAAGACTAATTACAATTATTTAATATAAAAGTCACCTGGATTACTATTTGTTACATACAAATCGGAACTGTAAAAGTAGTTTGATCTATGAAAAATAGAAAATAATATTATTAAGAGATGATAAATAACTAATAGGAAAATGAAAAATAAACTTTAAAAGAATCAAAGTGACCTGCAAACCTGGAAGAACAATCAACGTCAAGCCTCAGATGCTGATGCCCTTGCCACAAACAGTGTTAATCATGAACCTGGTTTCATTGCTTTTCACCATCCTCCCAACCATGCTGCACAAGCCTTTCTGGATGACATTGCTGTTGTTTCTAGAGCTAGGATGAGCTCTTCCTCTAATTTTTAGTCTGTTTGTTTTTTCTGCTTTTTGACCAACGTAACCAAAAAAAGAAAGTCAAGCCGCAGATACCTCACTCAATCTTAGACGTAAAATACTTGAGTATTCATTCTTTCACTCTTTCTATTCTATTGCTAATCCACATAGACATTGAAATGTGAATGAATTTGGCTAGAAAACATATCTTGTTTGCAATATCGGATGTAAATTGTTTTTGGCCATACACAGCAATCAAATCTGCAACTAAATATTTTTGCTCAGAACTGTCATCATTAACATTCAACGGGCACATTTTTGGATTTTCAATCAATTTTAGATGCATTGCATGCATTTTATCTGTGTACATATTTCTGATGAACAGCTAAATCCTAATGTGAGTTATCAAAAGGTCTGCAATCACACCCAATGTGAAAAGTAAAATAAACAGAACACAGACCTTCAATACGGAATTAAGTCCCAGCAAGACCCAATCCAAAATCCAACTGGTCATGTGAATAAATAACAGCACACTCAAACTCACATATCAAAAAGGACTTCATCCATACAGTACTCATTTAATCACGTTGCATACAACATTGCAATCCTAAATCCTTAACCTCATAAAAGCTGCAAGTCCTATCGTATCTAAAGATGGAAAAATCTGTTTGCATTATAATATAGCAGCAATCCTTCTTAACAATTCCATTTAGAAGGCAAAAGATCAACCATTTTTGCAGCACATCATCAGAATTTTATTTATTTTTACATGTACAAAGTCATTGAAGCCCTATTATTCTTCTCTGTTTATTTCTGTTCTAATTCACACAAAAAATGCAAGCAGATGATGGAAATATGATATATTCAAAGATGGACAACAGGAAATGCATAATTAGATGTAAATATGGATGTGATTCTCAGTATGCAAATGTCATCCATTAACATTCTATTACATGATCATCACCAAACCTATCAAATTTGAATGAAGCTAAAACACATATACATACTCATAATCTGTAAAACTATCCACATATGTTACAATAACATTCCACTCCTTTTATTTTCTTATTATTCAAATCAAAAAACACTAAATCAACACAAGAAAAAAGTAACCTGAATTACAGAGACCATCCACAGAGAGGCACAGCAACAGCAACCAAAATCTACCAGCAAAATCAAAAAATAAATACTTAGCCTTAAAGTTTATACAGTGAACATAAGGAGACAAAAATTTCTTATCTAATTTCTGATATACATATTACCCCCTCACCTTCTAAAACAGGAAAAACCATGAATGATGATAAGCCAATTGAGAACGGTAACACTGTAAAACACACCATTCAAATCATAAAGCTGAGCCACAAAGCCACACAGCAGAGCTCTTCATTAATTAGCATGAACAAAAGAGAGAAGAAAATAAAAGGAAAATCAACTTCAAAGAAAAACAAAATCCGAACCCCAACTGAAAAGCAAAGAAAACAAGGACCAGCTCAAATCCACAAACATTAAAAATGATATCGAGGGAAAATTGAAAGGATTACCAAGACCTCAAAAAGAGACGAAGTCACTATCTTCCGGAGCCAACCAAATCCAAAACCTCTCTAGTCCTCTTCACCATAGTTTTAATAGTTGATACTGTAACGACAATAAGAAAACCCATAATCAAAATCTAATTTATACAAAACCCTAAGTAAAAATGGAACAGCGAATTTGTTGAAGGTCGCCATATAATCCATAACAGCATTCTTCCGCAATTCGGTAGTAGAATAGAATGCAGCTGCTACATATATAGACAATTGTTTCCCCTCGAGCTATAGAATTACAAAATGCATAATTAGGGTCATATAAGTAATAGGCCATTAACCAATAAATTTTCAGCATGTGTCACTATCATTATCTTGATATTCAGTTTGGATAGTTTTTGACTAACCATCTATATAGAAGCATATAGAGAAATTAGAGTTACCTTTACCACCTTAATGCGCCGTTTGCTTCCTGCGTGCAGTTTATGCATCTTAGAGCCTCAAATGGTGCCTACTCCGCCAGATAAAAACGAAAAATAGAAACAAAACTTCATGAGATTGAAGAATTGAGTAGTAAACAAAATTGCATACAAATTAAAACAACCCAACGGCATTTAAATGAGATCACCAGATCACACCTGCAAGTCTGTAACCAAATATATAAGGTTCCTTCAAAATGGAGAAAGGAAGAAAACCTGGAACTAACTTAATGAGGCCACAAAATCATAAATGTAATCAAATATATAGGATTCCTGGTAGCTTAATCTTCGATAGTGCTTGTCTTTATATGTTTAACAGTTGTCGGGCAGAAATGAAACTGTTTAGCTCATAATCAAAGCGATATATATTTTTTCATGATCATAATTAGGAAAATGCACATGCGAAGATTAAATGTCTAGTATTTATTCAGCTAAGTGTAGGCATTGTTTTTTTAAGAGACAAAAAAAAAATGAACTATAGTTTTCTCTGAGCCTTGCAAACTTTCATTTAAATCTGCAGACTTGAAAAGTTTATAGAACTTATTTAACTTAAAAAGATAATTAGCCAGGTAAAAGCATTTAAAACCATAGGATAACAATGCCTACACTTATACCTTTAGGAGTGGAACCAATTTAAACTCCATGAGATCTTAATCATTCAGTTGTACCATTTTTACAAAACAATCAAAAAAAAAAAAAAAAAATTCATAATCAGAATAAGGAAAATACAAACATCAAGATCAACTGGTTAGTATTTTTACTCAAGCTACCTGAATTTTCTTCCAAGTAGGCATAAGAGGGCAAATAATTAAATGAGTTCTGTTGAGATATTTTGATAATATTTGGTTTGTATTTTTTGCAAGAATTTGTAATCTATTAAAGCTGACTAACTATTATGTTGAAGTTGATGCATTCATCTGTATGTTGGGTAGTATAGTAAAGTTGACCCTGTTTTAGGGAAGAAAGTAACACAAATTTCACATTCCCAGATAATATATGAGATGCAGGGATTTCAAATTTAATGTCTATACATATAGAAATTTTACAC
>NW_004443362.1:0-2121 GCF_000184155.1 Fragaria vesca subsp. vesca
ATGTTGATTTTGAGTTTTATTTGAGTTGATCGATTTTGAGTGTGATTGAGTTGATCGATTTTGAGTACGTTGGATGTATATATATATATATGTTGATCGATTTGGTTGATGATTTGATAATATATATGAAGCATGTTGTTAATAAGTAGTAGATATATATATATATATATATATGTTAATTAATTTATAATATTGTGTTGATGGTATGAAGTTGTTGATGATATGAGTTGATGATGATTTTGTGATGATGTTGATATATAATATTGTTATGTAATTATTAAGTATATACATGTGTTAATTAATTTGTTATTAATTAGTTGTAGTACGTAGAATATTAAATGAATTGAGATTTTATATATGGAATTTAATTAATAATTAGCTAGAGTTATACATATATATTTTGTTATATTTTCAGGATATGGATAAGAGTTGGATTTCGCTTCCAAAATGGGACAAAAGATATGGTAAAGGAGTTATGAATTTTCTGGAATATGCGCTGGCTAATGCTAACGGGAATACAATTTTCTATTACCCGTGCACGAAATGTCAGTGTCGTAGTGATATGCATCGATTTGCGATTGACAAAGTATGGCAGCACCTGAAGAGTAACAGGTTTTGGGAGAAGTACACATGTTGGTTATATCACGGTGAAACATCATCAGGGGGTCCGCATGATCGTGGCCAATTTTCTGAGACGGGCAGTACATCCAACGATCCAACAACGGCCTTCATCAACTACATGTTTCCTTATGAGAGCAGTGTATGCGCTTAAGGACAGTATATGCCTGAGCCAGTGCAGCCCTTCCCTAGAGCTGTCAACACTGCTGGTATTGACAAGTACAACAAACTGCTTGCTTTCTAACAGACCCCTGTGTACCCCGGTTGTCAGAAGACCGTTCTTGAAAGTGCGATGGACGTAATGAAGATTAAAGTTGAGACAAAATCGACCGTGAAGGCTGTTGATGATTATCTACAGTACACTGCTTCAATGCTACCCCACGGTCATCGTCTTCCTACCACTCATCATAAAGTCCGATGTATCCTGAAAGATCTTGGGCTTTCCTACATCAAGATCCATGCATGTAGATATGACTGCGTTCTCTTCTAGGGTAAAGATCCAGAAGGGAATGACCTTGGTGGCCTTGACGCATGTCCGGTATGTCACACTAACAGGTATAAGCTGACTCCTGCAGGCAATAGGAAGCCTGTGAAGGTACTTCGGTATTTCTCGTTGAGTGATAGGCTGGAGCGGTTGTACATGTCTTCACATACGGCCGAAACTATGAGATGGCACGCTGATAGGGAATTGCATGACGAAGATACCCTTATACACCCTGCTGACGGGGAGGCTTGGAAGCATATAGACAGGGAGTTTCCTCATTTTGCATCAGAGGTCCGAAATGTGAGGCTCGGGCTCTCATCCGACGGGTTCAACCCTTTTAGAAACATGAGTCTTCAATACAATGTATGGCCGGTGATTTTGGTACCGTACAACCTTCCTCCATGGATGTGCATGAAGAAGGAATACAATATGTTGAGTTTGTTGATTCCGTGGCCCGGTTATCCAGGGAAGTGTCTCGATGTGTATTTGAGACCTTTAATTGAAGAGCTTAAGTTTTTGTGGGACGTTGGTCGTCCCACTTATGACATGCACGAGATGTTCCAGATGCATGCCATGGTTGTTGGTACCATCAGTGATTTTCCTGCCCGTGGGATGTTGTCGGGCAACGTTGTTAGGGGATACAAGGCTTGTCCAGAGTGCCTTAGCAATGAGGGGACCAGCAGTCATTGCAACAAGATATGCAAATTGGGTCACCGTACTCTCCTTCCATATGATCACGAATGGCGGTTCGATGTACAGGCATTTGATGGGACCGTAGAAAACGGTGTGCCTCCCAGAAGATGGATGGGGGAAGAAATTTTAGCAGTGCTCAATGAGTACGATTTTGGGCAGCTCAGCAATCATCCTAATATTGTGGCGGCAATACCTGAAAGACCCGACAAGTACAAATTCTGGACACATAAGAGCATATTTTGGGAACTCCCAATACTGGAGTAAGTTGTTAATCAGGCACTACCTAGATGTGATGCACATAGAAAAGATATTTGCGACAATGTGGT
>NW_004443363.1:0-6337 GCF_000184155.1 Fragaria vesca subsp. vesca
GTTGTTAGTTTGATATTGCTAAGTTGCTGATTTGTTGTTGCTGCTGTTGTTAGTTTGATATTGCTAAGTTGCTGAGTTGCTGGCTTGCTGCTGTTGTTAGTCTGCTTGCTCTGTAATTACCAATGTCAATTTGATATTTGCTGAGTTGCTGCTGTTTTAGTTTGAGTTCCAGGCAAATATGGCAGGCACTACTTCTTCCTCTGCATCTAATCCAGTTCCTGAGCTGAGTAGCCAGAATAGGTCAGTCTTGAAGGCTAATTCAACTGATATGGGTTGGGAATATGCAGTTAAAGCTGATCCTACAAATCCAGATAGATTGAAGTGTTTGTTGTGCAACAAAGTAGTAAGTGGTGGAATAAACCGAATCAAACAACATATTGCAAACATCAAGGGGAATGTTGACGGTTGTAAGAAGAGTTCGAATGAGGACTAAAGCCAAATGTATCAAAGCTATTGAAGATGGGCGAAATAAGAAGAGGCAAAAGTTTCTCTTTGAAAAGAATTGAGGCAAGAAGTTGTTATTGAAGAAGATGAAATGGAAGAGGATGGATCAAGTCATGAGACAAGAAGAAAGAAGCGCTTTCTTGGACCTATGGATCGTTATGCATCCGCCATTGATCCTGATTCTTCATTGGATGAAAGCAAGAAGATGAAGCAAAAAAATATCAATGATTCACTTTTTAAGGAAAGAACACATAATGTGCATCAATATTTGGCTAGATGGGTGTATGAAGCCGGTCTTCCTTTCCATGCCATTGAGAATGATAGTTTCAAGAGGTTTGTGGAAGCGGTTGGGCAATTTGGCCCGGGTTACAAACCACCAACCCAATACCAATTAAGGGAGCCATTGTTGAAGGAAGAGGTGGAGAGAACTAAGGGCTTATTAAAGAGGCAAGAAGAGGAGTGGGCAAAGAATGGTTGCTCTATCATGACCGATGCATGGAGTGACCGGAAAAGAAGAAGCATCATGAACTTGTGTGTTAATTGTGCGGAAGGGACAACCTTTCTTTCTTCTAAGGAAGCATCGGATGAGTCACACACCGGAAAGTATATTTTTGAATATGTGGACAAGTGCATAGAAGAAATTGGGCCACATAATGTTGTTCAAGTGGTGACGGATAATGCTTCAAACAACATGATGGCGGGAGATTTGTTGAAGTTGAAGAGGCCAACAATATTTTGGACTTCTTGTGCAACTCACACCATCAATCTTATGCTTCAAGGAATTGGCACCCAACCTAAATTCAAGAATGTGATTGACAAGGCAAAGAGTTTCACCATCTACATTTATGCACATCACAAGACTTTGCACTTGATGAGAAAATATACAAAGAAAAGAGACATAGTGAGGCCGGGAGTCACAAGATTTGCAACCGCTTTCCTTACTTTACAAAGTTTGATGGAGAAGAAGATTGAATTGAGATCTATGATTACTAGTGGTGAGTGGAGTGAAGCAAGCATGCAAAGAGTGCAAAGGGGAAGACAGCTGCGAGTATTGCTTTGAGTCCTTTTTGGAATGGAGTAAATCTTTGCTTGAAGGTGTTTGCCCCTTTAGTCAAGGTGCTTCGCCTTGTTGATGGGGATCGGAAGCCATCAATGGGCTTTGTGTATGGAGAGCTACAAAAAGCTAGAGAAGAGATTAAGAAGACATACAAAAATCAAGAAGCTCATTATCGTCCAATCCTTGACATTATTGATGGGAAAACCCGTGAACGACTTGATAGTCCATTGCATTTAGCGGGATACCTCTTGAACCCTTATTACACATATGTTGATCCAAGCATTGTAAATGATGGAGTGGTCATGGATGGGTTTATTGAATGTGTGGAGAAGTTCTTTGGTGATGATCTTGACATTCAAGATAAGGTGACCAACGTAGAATTGCACAAGTACTTGAACAAAGAGGGTTCATTCGGAAAACCTATCGCTTTGAAGGGATGCTCACAAGATAATGAAAATTATAATCCGGGTAAGAAGACTTCATAACTTTTTTTATTTTGTCATTAGTATTGTTTATTTGTTTTGCTTTTGTAGTTTTGACTAATTAATAATGTTGTTGGCTTTTGATATTTTTGTAGTTGGTTGGTGGAATATTTATGGAAATCAAGTGCCAAAATTGCAAACTTTGGCTAAAAAACTACTTGGTTTGACAACAAGTTCATCCGGATGTGAAAGGAATTGGAGCGCTTTTGAAGGGGTAATTATTTGCTTAATTTATATAGTTTTGCACTCATAGTCTCATAATATTCAAGGATAATTTACTCTCTTTTTAATTTTTATTCTTAATTTAGATTCATACAAAGAAAAGAAATAGACTTGATGCAACAAGGTTGAACAATTTAGTCTGTGTTCAATTCAATGCCAAGATTCTCAACAAAAAGAAAAGAGAGAAAGAGAAAAATGTGGATGTTCTTCTTGCTAGTGAAGCTACTAATGCACAAGGTTGGATTGTTGATGGTGGTGATGATGATACTTTGTCTGATGTCACTAATGAAATGGTTGGAAATGATTTAGGAGTGGATAGTGGCTTAGAGCCTAGGAGAAGTTTTAGGATTCAAGAAATAAGAGAACTTGAAGAAGATTTTGATTCGGATGAAGAGGAAGAAGAAACTATGGATTTTGATTTTGACTCCGATACCGAAGAAGTACTTGAAGGATATGGAGAAGAAGAATTGGAGGAGTAGGCTTGCAAGAATGTATTTTTCTTTATTTGAATTGTTTTTTGGACATTGTTGTCTAGTTGGTGAATTGTGTTTTTTATTTTCGGATTTTCTTAAGGACATTGTTGTTTAATTGCATTTCTTACTTGCTTCAATTACATTGTTGTTGAAATGTTGAATTGTATTTCTTATTTTCCTTAGAACATTGTTGTTAGTACATTTTTAAGGACATATGTTATGTATTTTCATTATTTTCAGCATTATATGTTGTTTTTTCATTATTTTTAGACATTATAATACCTATTTTAATTGTATTTATATAATTATTTGTTATTAAAAAATAAAATAAATACAAAAATACAAATCCGATTAATCCCCAATTAATCTTTTGGACGCTGTCCGCCCGACTAGCACCCAGCGTTTTTTAGAACCTTGATGTGAAGTGTGGAATTTTTGGAGGAGTTTTGGATAGGTTTGGGATTTTTGAAAGATTGGTGAATTTGGCGGTTAATGGGGTAGAATCTGACCGTTGGATTTTCCGTATTATTGTTTTAGAATGTTGAAATAAAGGAAATAAGGTTGTGGTTAGAATTTGGCGTGAATCCAATAAGCTTAACCCTAGAAAGGGTAGTGGGTTAGGCGGAAGAGTTTTGGGTTATATATTTAAGTATTATTTATTTCTGAAATTGAAGTTTGGTCCTAAGCGTGGTTATTGTGTTAGGATTCGAGGAGACCTCACTTGAGTGGCGAATTGGATTTCGTCGGGTTTATGCCTAAAGTTGTGAGTGGACTTTTGTTTTAAATAATATGCATGCAATGATTGATTGTTGAGCAATTTATTTTGTTGGGGCATTTGACGTCATTTTGTTTTGACGTTTTTATTTTTCGTTTGAATAGTTACCGAAAATGGGATTTTTGGTAAATATAATTATATATTGATAAGGAGAGTATGTATATAAATGCTAGCTAGCCATATGTGTCTGTCCATCTTAATGGCGTAGCATATAGCTGCATTATGGTGTGACGTGAGCGTTGGACGCGAGCATAATAGCCCTATGTGAGTATCTAATTCGTATAGGGGGTATGGGCACATATTTATACACTCGTTCGTCCACCTTAATGGCGTAGTGTAGCACCGCATTAAGGCATGAAGTGAGTGTTAGACGCAAGCGTAGTAGCCTTATACGAATTTCTATTTTTCTTATATTTCCTTCATAGAATTCATACAAGGAGTATGGACGTGTGTAGATACATACATAATATATATATTGATGAATTTATATTATTGAGTTTGAGAGGCTCCATTTTATTGAGTTTTGGAGACTGGCCGGAGCTAGTCATGTAATTGCCAATTGCTGAGTTGAGAGCTTTTGAGCTGTCGCATGCAGCATATTTTCTATGGATATTTAATTGGGAAAGCATAAATATTTTTCATTAAATTCATTTTGTCCACTCACTCTAACGGTTTCAAATGTTTTCCCCTAGGCCTTTCGTTTTAAAAATGCCTAGTATGCAGGTTAGCATTGTTGGGCCTATATGGAGAAGAGGCATAGTCAATAGTATAGCTTCTGCTCATTTTTATATTTCTAGTTCATTTCCTTTCAAATAGAGTTGCTCTGAACTGTGGCTGTTGGTTATGAGATTTTTCTTGTTAAAATTAGTAAATAAATTGGGAGATGTTGTGATTTGGGAAGCACGAAGGCTCTAGGAGTTTAAGGTTGGATTTGGATTTTCAGAAGTGTTTGCTGGTATTATTAGGAAGGGTTGTCCATTTTTAAGGGAGGTTATGTCGAATTTTTGGTAAACTTTCCTTAGAGGTGGTCCCCGTAGGATTTACTTCGGGTTTCAAGGTGAAATTCGGGATGGGTCCTGACAACTGAAATCTGAGCTAAAACTAAACTAGAAACGCGGAAGCAAAGCTATATTCATAAGCACATAGCCACATATCGTGACCATGGCTCTGATACCATGATAGGATTCTAAGAATCTTGGATTACTGAGGCTAATTGCAAAAAATAAAAGGAAGTAGTAAAGGAAAACTATGACTCTGTAATTGTCTACATCTTGTATTCTCAATGATAAGGTGAACAGTATAGTATAGCCTTTATATAGGAAAATAGGTATTACAAGCCAATGACTATTCTACCTTTGCGACACTAATGTTATACGCTGCTAACATGAAAGATAATGCTCATGCAGAGCCATAAGTACATATTTCTATCAGCTTTCCCACCATGTTGCGCATTTTATGTCACATCCCGGTTCTTAAGTCAAGTTGCGGTTATTTACTTTTAGTATTACTTTGACCTTTAACTGTTTTGAATAACCGTTTACTATTTAAGGTTCTAAAAGTTGACTTTTTCTTTCCTCTAAAATTTGGGAAAACGTTCTTCATGAAAGTCGTAGAGGATGTTAAACGGAGTTTGTGGACACGTGGCACACTTAAAACGGAGTTCTTATGAAGAAGTTATGGTCTAAAAACGAAAGTTACTATTTTGGTTGGAGGTATAAAAATGAAAACTTACCGGATAGGGTAAGATAAGAAATCAGTTTTCACTCTCCCCCTCTCTCTCTCCTCCCCCCCGCGTCTCTCTCCTCCGCCGGATTCCCGGCCTCTGTTCGCCGTCGTCCGGCCAAGATAGGTGGCAAGCTTGGTATCAATTTGAAGCTTGGAGCATCCTCTACAAGTCTAGGTAGGTGGCAGCCCGTGTCGCGCCGCCGTGAATAAGCAATTTCACTGGGAATGTGCCGCGGATACTACTAGAAGAAAGTGTCAAGACCCACTCCGAATTTCACCCTGAAACCCGAAGTAAATCCTGTGGGGACCACCTCCAAGGAAAATTTACCGAAAATTCGGTATAATCTCTCTTGAAAATGGACAACCCTTCCTAAGAAAACCTGCATACACTTCTGATACACCAAATCCAACCTTAAACTCATGGAGCCTTCATGCTCCCCAAAATCACAACATCTCCCAATTATTTAAATATCTACACAAATCTCATATCCAACCATTTATAGGTTCAGAGCAACACTAATAGGAAGAAAGGAAGCATAATAAATTAACAAGCGGAAGCTATATGATGACTATGCCTCATCCCCATGTACGCCCGACCTCAACTATGCAATCCTGCAACTGGGCATTTTAAAACGAAAGGCCCAGGGGAAAACATTTGAAACCGTTAGAGTGAGTGGACAAAAACATAAATTTAATGAAAATATTTATGCTTTCCCAATTTACATTTCCATAGAAAATATGCTGCATGCGACAGCTCAAAAACGCTCAACACAAAAACTGGCAATTTCATAACTAGCTCCGGCCAGTCTCCAAAGCTCAATAAAATACAGCCTCTCAAGCTAAAATAAAATATGTATGTATTACACTCGTCATATCCCTTGTATAAATTTTCTTGAAACAACAAAGACAAATAGAAAATTCACACAAGGCTACGACACTTGTGTCTAACGCTCATGTCGCACCATAATAGTATTTTACCTCATTATGGTGGAAAAGACGGTGTATAAATATATACGCGCATATCCCCTATATAAATTATTATATTTATATAGGGTTACGAAGATTGAGTCTAACGCTCACGTCGCACCATAATAGAATTTTTACCTCAGTATGGTGGAAAAGCACATATAGCTAGCTAGCATTCCTTCATATACATATT
>NW_004443364.1:0-3428 GCF_000184155.1 Fragaria vesca subsp. vesca
GAAAAAATATGATGTCCTTATGGCTATATGAGGAGGGGTTCAGCTCTAGTTTTGTATTGCAGAGACGACGAGCAAAGTGTACCTCATTCTTGGTTACAAGGTGAGAGAAGGCAGAGAGGAGAAAGATAGGAAGAGAAGAGCTTTTTTTTTTTTTTTTTTTTTATTCTTTCTGGTGTACCTATTATTATTATAGTGGAAGAGTGTTTTCTGTTGGTGGGCGTAGGCAAAAGTTTTGCTAACTCTTTTCTCTGGTTGTTTCTCTTGGTTTGTTGTGCATGTTTGGGGTTTGGCACACATAATTGACCGAATTCACAACATGTTGCATGTTCCCTTGTAAATGTGGTTGAGCTCAACTTTCTCCCTAGATCCGTTATGCAGAGTTTTGCACCTAGCAAACATGGCCCCCAAAGGGCGAAGTTAGACACTTAGACCTGCTCTTTGGAGGCACATCATGATTTTGCCCCCTGAAAACTTTGTGTACCCCTGTCTATTTCATGTTTTCTGAGCAATCAGCACTCACTTTACGTTTACATATTTATCGCTTTGGGGATGGGCCAAGTGGTTTAGGATTTGAATCAGACCAGGTATCATTCTCCTTTGGCCAACTGTAGGAAACTAAGTGAAGATATGTAACAAGTCTGTGGCAGTTGTTAATGTGTTGAAAAAGGATGGGGATTTGGTCTTTTTTATTATTATCTTTTAAATTCTGTAGATCTGGGTTTGGTTCTCTTAGGAAGGATATGTGATATGTTGACATATATAGCAAAAAAGTTTCTCTGCTTCTGGTCAGCAGTGTTTCACCTAACACTGCTTCGATGGGAATGTTAGAGAATGGGGTTGTAAGCAAACAAGCAGCAGGTGACGAGTGGTTCTGGGAGGCGAACTATTGAGGATATTATGGTTTCTGAACTATGTACCAGAAATTCCAAAGAACAATGCGTGGCCTTCAACACTTGAAAGACCAGGCATAAACTCATTATGGACAAACAAAATACAAGTTTACAACCCCATTAAAAAAGAATATGAGTTTACAACATATCGATTCCACAGACTGTGACAATCTGCTTTAGACTTGCTCATTAGACTGTTTGTTACAATTCTTCCTCGGGTGCGGCTATTGCCGCCCCGCCAAATGCTTTGTTCACCTCACATTTCAATTTTACTAAATATACCAATATTAACCCCACAATTAAATTTTTTTTGTGAAAATATAATATTAAACTAAAATCTATAAAATCCAAACAACAACAATTCTTTATATCTTTACATCGGGAAAAAAAAAATTATCATCATCTTCAACAGGGTGGTTATACAGTGTGGTGGGATTGTTCGTTCTTATTTTTATTTTATGAGAAATTTTATTCACACACTCTTATATACTTAATACTAAGGCTGGGCACAGTCCCAGACCGGTACCTATTTTGTAAGGACCGAGCCGGTCTCTCCTCTAAAAATTTCTGGGACCGGCGAAAACCCGGACCAACAAGAAACCGGTCAGTCTTACCCGGCCTTCGGGCTTGCTTCCCTTGTTTGTCAGACGTAGACGAATCACACAAAGCCTTTCTTAATTTTCTTATATCCCTTCTTCCTTTCTCAATACTCATATCCTCTCTCAATACCCAGATCTTTTCTCAATTTCTCCCATCTATTAAGTTGTTTTCTGTAAACTAATCACACTCACATACCACAAATCCACAATACGACTAACCAAATATCAAAACCCATAAAAAAAAGAATGAGAGAGAGAGAGAGAGAGAAATCACATAAATGAACAAACCATATAACTTCTGAGTTTCCTCGACACTTCACGAGATAACAGTTTTAAATATCAAACTATCCAACTTTAGCTCTTTAAATATTTACGGGGTCTCACAGGTTGAGTCTCAAAGTCTGGGTGGATAACTTGTATCTTACCTCTCCAGCAAGATTTGTTATCAAGGTCTGACAAGATACACAATTTCCGGCAACTACATATCCAACTCTCCAAGCAGACCAATCGATCAGATATTGGATGTATTTTTGCCTATCTAGTCCTTATATATCCAGCGAAACAAACGCGCCCATATGAAATAGGGGGACGTGTTCTAGCCCTTTCTGAGTATAGAATCAGATTGTTTGAATGCAGTATAGGACATTCAGAAATCTTCAGAGGATACCAGTCTTTTTAACCACCATTGTGGAAAACATCTGAAAAAAGCTGCAGCAACTTTCTCAAGTTGAAGTGATCTTTGCCCCTAAAACCTGAGTTGACATTGGTAAGTATACCGACTCAATTTATCAATACCATGTACCAACCAACTTATGATTTGTAGGCAAAATCCTTTACCAATCAAAACCAACCGTCGAAGTTGGTATATCGACTTAATTAATTGGTATGGTTGGTACTCAGTTGGTACGGTTGATCATAGGTTTCTACTAAGTTTAAATTGTGGCCTAAACACTGAAGTGATAAATATAATTTTTGCACGAATATAAGGCAAGGATGGCATTTGGTGTGGTGGTTTGCGGCGTATCTCCCCATCAAAGTGGTGCTGGGTTCGAGTCCCAGCCTTTGCAAAATGATAAATTTTTTGCATTTGTGGCGTATAATGTATGTATATGAGCTCGTATATGTATATATTTGTTGGTACGGTATACTGTATCTTGATGAAATTCAATACCACTACCGTACCGTGATACTCAAACCAGTGTCGGTTACCGACTTCTTAGTATACCAACCTAATTCATACGGTTGGTTGGTTTCGACAAGACAGCCCTACCTAGAACTTGTAATCAGGTGGATCATAAGATAGCCAATGAAGCCTACGAGTCAAACCATCAACAGATGTGGCATGATAATCCGCCACCATGTATTTCTGTTGTCATACAATTTGGATCATAGGTTAGCCAATGAAGCCTACGAGTCAAACCATCAACAGACGTAGCATGATGATCCGCCACCATGTATTTCTGTTGTCATACAATTTGATTGTAACCGTATCCTGATTCAATAAAATGAGTAGTTACTTTCAGGAAAAAAAAAAGAAAAAGGGGGCTGATCATATATGGATCATTTTCTTTTGTTTTGAGAATGCATCGAGCTAGGATAATTTTATTATTCAATTAGCCCAAACAAATAACCCGTGGGCAACAAGGCGACAAGTAATTAATTAAGGAATTTAGAATAAGAAGTATTACTTGGAAAACAATAACAGAAATTAATGATTTTCTTTTTTTCTTTTGGAAAGTTCTTCGGTCTCTCCTTTCATAAAATAAAAATCAGCATGCGTAGACTTGTGGACCAAGAATATTATAGTGTCCATATATAAGACAAGGCAAGTAGTTCTTTCTTCTCCACTAGAAACTAAACACCGCCACATCCTTAAGCATTTAAAAATTGAAGATCTGTTTTGGTGGTTTGTGAATCTGTTGGCTCTGGACGTCGATAT
>NW_004443364.1:3498-6776 GCF_000184155.1 Fragaria vesca subsp. vesca
GTCGTCCTCCTCCTCTCTCTCTCTCTCTCTCTCTCTCTCTCTCTCTCTCTCACACATATGCAAATCTCTTCTGGATTTTCTCTGTTCATAGTGATCTTTGTGCTTGAAACTTTGAATATTTCATTTCCAACTGGATCGATCGATTTCTAGTTTCAGACTATCATATTTCGTGTTGCAGTCCCTATATACGATGACGTACGTAAATTGTTTGATTTGTTTCTAAGTGGGAATTATACGTACAACTAATTGCGATAACCATGTATTAAAATGGGTGGCCGGTGCAACTTGATAGATTAAACTACTGAAAATTATATGTTGTTGATGCATAAATAGCTAGATTACTGATTGAGAGTATTAACGTGACATGCAGCTTCTAAGTCGAGTGATGCTTGGTTCAATGGCGAGTGTGGTGACGGCGTTAGTAGCTCGACCGGCGGCTACAATCACGACCTTACTTTACCACAGCAATGTCCTCCCTGGGAACTTCGACTCTCGGCGACTGGAGCGTCTGGTTCGACGTGATCGCCTTGTTCGAGACAATTACTTCTTCCATTTTCTCATCAACTTCTTGAGATGCTTTTGGTAGCAACGAACTAATTAACTTGTCTGTAAATGTGGGTTGACCATAGTTGGTCATGTAATTTAGGGCTTTTTTGTTTGTTTGTTTATAAAAGAGGAGGCCTTTTGAAGTTCTTTTTTTTTTTTTTTTTTCTAACTTTCAAGCATTGTCGTGGTGTAGAAGCAATTAATCCAGTATTGTAAGCTAATGGGTTGAGCATCAAGGTAACCAAATCAAATGGTTCATGGAGAAGAAAAACGTACCATATATATATATGCAGTCAATGTTTTTAGGGGTTTTGGTAGATAAAACTGGGAATTAGTACTAACATACATATGCAGTGGGTGTGTGTCTCTGTCATCAACCGACTGTAGACTTGACGAGGGTGTTTGATGTCATCTTGTCGACAGATGCGGCCATGTCGACCATGTCGTGGAGCAGATTTCTTATTAATTTGCATTTCAGAAACAGCCAGGGCTGAGAAACCAAGATCTAGTGTAATCGAGAAAAAAAAATAAGGAAAAAGAAACCAAGATCTAGCTCCATATAGTATTTGCTAACACAACGAAATTTAAAAACGAGAAAAAGAAGAAGGAATTTGGAAAAAAAAAACTTGTGCTCGGATTAGTATGTGCGTATGCTCATGATGAATTGAGAGTCTTTATAATATGTCAAATTCACCATCTATAAAACTGTTATGCTTGATCACTCATCAAAATGAGCTAATCCTACAACTAAGGACCCATGAACTGCAGATCAAACATAGAACACAGAGAGACAACAATCAAGCTTTCTGTA
This sequence comes from Fragaria vesca subsp. vesca, assembly GCF_000184155.1. Taxonomy (NCBI): domain Eukaryota; kingdom Viridiplantae; phylum Streptophyta; class Magnoliopsida; order Rosales; family Rosaceae; genus Fragaria; species Fragaria vesca. The sequence continues at coordinate 4,856 of NW_004443364.1, forward strand.
GTGCAATGTCTTTATTTTCACCAGTCTCGTCCCATATCTAGTGACTAGTGCCTTCGTGGTTGTGACGTGGTTTACATGCATGCATGGACCTGTCTTTTACTTAATGGTACACTACACTAGCCTCTCCCGTTTGGCAAGCCTCCTCCTATGGAATTTATGCATATTTAGAAGCTATTTAGAAATGGTATCCATATCTCAGACTTTCTTTGCCAAGAAAATCACCATCTCTAATATGCGAGCGTGTAAATACACGACCACCATCTAAAGAAAACGGTATCTATATCTTAGACTTTCTTGGCAAAGAAAATCACCATCTCAGATATGCTATTTACTACCATGCCTCAATTGTTTCCTACCTAGCTAGGTTGTTTACTGCACTTATTATCATCTGATTCTGATCTTATCTTCATTTCCCCCTTGTATTCAAACTACCCTCACACCAACCCCCTCCCTTAGCATCAACATGGGCAACTCGGTACTTTCACTTCGTAACCTTCGTCTTCTCCAAGACCTATAAGATGAACCCCAGTTGCTCATTCTCATCAGTGGCAACCAGAGCAAACAATCACTGACAATATATACCAATGGCGTCCACCCACGAAGTCCAAGTGAAGATCTCCTCCGCCAAAGACCTCAAGAACGTCAACTGGAGACACGGCCCCGTCAAGCCCTACGCCGTCGCGTGGGTCGAGCCGAGCAACAAATGCTCCACCAAGGTCGACGAGCACGGCGACACCTCACCCGAATGGGACGAGACCTTGATCATCCCTATCCCCGGTCCTGTCAACAACGACACCACTCTCTACATCGACATCGTGCATGCCGGAACCGAGCCTGACACCAAGCAGCTGGTGGGATCGGCTAGGCTCCCGCTGCGCGACGTTGTCGATGACGTCGGGTACGACGAGCGCTCTAGTCGCACTCTGACCATCAAACGGCCCTCCGGTAGGCCTCAGGGTAAGGTGGACGTCAAGGTTACGGTGAGGGAGCCGCGTTACCGTGCGCCGGAGCCGTACTATGGACCGCCTTATGGTGTCCCACCTGCAGGCTCTGGAGGTTACCGTGCTCCACCGCCGCCGCATGCGTATGGCGATCCGTACGCTGCACCACCGCCGCCGCCGCCGGTGTATGGTGGGATGTACTCATCACAGGCTTCAAGGTATCCCTACAATGCGGCTGCGGCAGCGTACGGTCAGCCAGCTCAGGCGAGTTATGGTCAAGTGCAGTACGGGCAGGAGGAGAAGAAGAAGAGCGAGTTTGGTGGGATGGGAACAGGATTGGCTGTGGGGGCGGTAGCGGGGGCACTGGGTGCGTTTGCGTTGGCGGAGGGAGTTGATTATGTGGAGGATAAAATTGCAGATGACGTGGCGGAGAAGGTGGTGGAGGATCTGAGCTACTATGGCGACGATGACTTCTAAATGGTTGTGGATGCACAGTCACCGAGTCCAGTAGCCTGTGGCTCATTTTGACGTGGGTTGCATGATGGTCGACTGTGCATTTGATCAGCTTGTCTTTGTTTGTTTTCTAGGCTCGTTGGCTCTTTGTTTTCAATAATGGATATAATGCAAATGATAATCGAATAGGTTAGACCAATAATGTACCTGAATGAATGGTGCAGGATTCCAATCAATTGATAATCGTATTGGATCATTGGAATTAAGGCGTTGTGGATGAGCAAAATGAATGAGAACTTGAGAATAAGAAAAATTTGGTGCATTTATCAACGTCAATTAAGAGGATATATATATATATATACACATATATACACACACACAATGATAATCAGGTGCGGACGTCCGCACCAAAGTTTTGGTGCGGATTTCCATTTTTACACCAATTTTCGATCGAATTTCCTCATCTCCACCGTCTAGTATCTAGATAATATTGTGTAGATCATCTCTGCAAAATTTCAGCCAATTTG
>NW_004443365.1:0-2325 GCF_000184155.1 Fragaria vesca subsp. vesca
TACAATATGTTGAGTTTGTTGATTCCGGGGCCCGGTTAATCCAAGGAAGTGTCTCGATGTGTATTTGAGACCTTTGATTGAAGAGCTTCAGTTTTTTGTGGGAAGTTGGTCATCCCACTTATGACAAGTACATGCACGAGATGTTCCAGATGCATGTCATGGTTGTTGGTACCATCAATGATTTTCCTGCCCGTGGGATGTTGTCGGGCAACGTTGTTAAGGGATACAAGGCTTGTCCAGAGTGCCTTAGCGATGAGGGGAGCAGCAGTCATTGCAACAAGATATGCAGATTGGGTCACCGTGCTTTCTTTCCATATAATCACGAATGGCGGTTCGATGACAAGGCATTTGATGGGACCGTAGAACACGGTGTGCCTCCCAGAAGATGGACGGGAGAATAAATTTTAGCAGTGCTTAATGAGTACGATTTTGAGCAGCTCAGCAATCATCACAACATTGTGGCGGCAATACCTGAAAGACCCGACAGGTACAAATTCTGGACACATAAGAGCATATTCTGGGAACTCCCATACTGGAGTAAGTTGTTGATCAGGCACTACCTAGATGTGATGCACATAGAAAAGAATGTTTGCGACAGTGTGGTGGGCACAGTGCTGAACTTGGAGGGGAAGACGAAAGACGGTCCTAAGGCACGTATTGATCTAAAAAAAAATGCAATTAAGAAGACATCTGTGGTTGAAAGAAGGGAAGAAAAAATGCCTCAAGCTCCTTACACCGTGAAGCCTGACCAGGATAACCTAATTTTCAGGTGGATGAGTTGTGTGAAGTATCCTTCAGGCTATGCAGGAAATATAGCCCGGTGTGTGAACTTCCGGGACAATAAGATGTACGGGTTGAAGAGTCATGACTGTCATATCCTGCTACAACGTCTCTTCCCTGTTTTCATTCGACCGTTCCTTCCCCGTCAGGTGGTGGAGCCGTTAGTAGCGTTGGCAAGATTCTTCCAGAAGTTATGCACACGGGAAGTGAAAAAATCTAACCTCCGGGAAATGCAAGAGGACATCATTTATATCATGTGTAAATTTGAGAGGATATTTCCTCCAAATTTTTTTTACATCATGCCTCACTTGATGATCCATCTTCCCGAGCAATTGTTGCTTACCGGTCCAGTACACTACACTTGGATGTATCCCATGGAAATGTACGTTTTTTACACCTGAATTCCTCAATATATATATATACATATATATATACATGTTCAATAATCATAACATTTTGCAACTTGATTTATAGGCAACTTGGAGACTACAAAGATTATGTGGCTAATAAATCCGCGCCTGAAGGATGTATAGCTGAAGCATATATTGCGCACGAGTGCGTCACCTACATGAAGTTGTATTTAGGAGCGTTGAAGGAAACAGACGAATGCCGGTAGATGTACCGAAGTTCAATCTTTCCATACTCTCCAGTGATGTTGAAGTTTATGGAATTTTGCCAGACTCCTACAAGTTGCAACCACATGAGCTAGTCATTGCCCACTGGTGGGTATTGATTAACTGTCCAGAAGTTGAATACTGGAAAGACATCCATCTATATTGACTAGACATTCAAGGTGATCTCGAGTACCACAACAGGGAGTTCGCAAATTATTTTGGCTGCTGGGTACGTAATTCAATATTTATGTACGTATTTATGTTTATTGCATAATTATCTATATTTACAATGTTAAATTGTTGGTTGCAGATGAACCATATTCAATTTGATGGTCACCCAAATTGGTCGCACAAACTAAGACTTCTAGCGATGAAGCCGATAATATCAAGAGTTTATCCGATGTGCAAAGTGGATGGCGTGCAATTTATATGTGAACAGAGAGACAGCAGACGGAGAACACAGAATTCTGGGGTGATGGTGCACGGTGGGCGGAATGGAGTTGACTATTACGGTGTTCTTGATTCAGTGGTGGAACTCGTTTATGGTGAAGGCATGACAGTGCACCTCTTCAAGTGTAGATGGTTTGATACTAGCCCGCAGAGCATGAAGACCGATCAGTACGGAATATTATCGGTGAACACTGCTATAAGTTCTTACGAAGATGACCCGTTCGTTTTTGCCACATCGGTAAAACAAGTGTTTTATCTTGATGACCTTGCTAAGGGTGACGCGTGGAAAGTAGTCAACCTTGTGCACCCTCGAAACATTTACCGGGCGGCTACACTTGGAGAGGCCGAAGACCAGGAAGAAGATGTTGTGTATCAAGAGCCCAACGCAATAGGTATTCCTAACTCCTCTACCGTTCGCCTTAATAATTTAAAGCGGGTCGTTCGGTGCGAATTCGTGATGAAGAGCCAAGGCTTATTGATG
>NW_004443366.1:0-4884 GCF_000184155.1 Fragaria vesca subsp. vesca
ATCACACGTCATCAAATTTTAACGGCCCAATTGGACGGAGCATGAGTAATAGGAGACGGTAGACAGAAAACAAGAGCTCGGGGGGGGGGGGGTAATATGATGAAATTAAAGTTTAGGGACTAACATGAATTCACCTCTAAACCATAGTGGGGAAAACTGAATTTAATTCTTGAATGAAAACCAATTCTCCTTATAAACAAAAGTCACAATTGAAATTAAAATTCCAGTTAAGTTGTTAATTTGTTATCAAAGGGTGTAGAGAGACACTTATAAAGTTGTGACTCGATCGATTCCTATATATATATATATAGTCCGGATTTAGAGAGAACCTTCTTAAACTCTTAAAATAAGGATGTTTTTAGTTCTAGCATGTATTTTGACAATCAAAACTACCCATTCCCTAGTTACTTACCCACACATGAATCCTACAAAAAATTAGCCAAATGAAAAACGTTTAACCATTTGATTAGCACAATATTCATTTTAATTTTATCTAACGGCCTACAATTGTTTACATCATTTAAATGACCAAATGATTATGGAATTAGTTGAAATTTTATAGATATGTTTCTTGCATTTAAATCTAGAGGATCAACGGTTGAGATCGTTAAAATAAGTCATCTACTAATGTAAAATAGTAGAAATTCTCAATTTCTTAAAGTAAGGATATTTATATATATATATATATAAATCAACCGTAACGTAGTGTCGTCGTGAAAGGTGAAGTTGTCGTCGCTAAAGGCCAATGGTGACGGCTACGCAGTGACAATTGCCTATTGAAAAATTACTAGTGACGACAACTTCTAGCCCTCTCAAAAAAATTTCAACTTAAAAATGTCGTTGCAAGTATCAATGCGACGCCATCGACCGCTACTAATGTTTTGCGACTGTTAGATTGTTGTCGCGAAGGTTTATGTATGAATTAAGAAAGATATGGCATCCATATTAGCATCCAGATTTTTAAGATATTTTTTTTTATCAAATACACAATTAATGTGCTACAATACTATGAGTTGAACTCACGACCTCTCACTTATAAGGAGAGACTTATGCCACTAGACCAAACAGTACTGGGCCAGATTTTTATGTTTTTTATTTTATTTTATAGGAATATAATTTTTATTTTTTGAAGCTGGGTGTCAACCATTTCATTAATTTAGCGGAACTACATAACAACCTACCCCTGTGGGGCTGACAAAAGAAGTCAAATACATGAGATAGTTCAACCTTTTAGAGAATATGATATCCTTCCAAAATCTAATCCACACTACCCAAGAGAAAAATAGGCCTGAAAGTCCTAGAGTTCATATTTGAAGGTAGAACTGCATGAAATACTTGAAAGACTATCCAGCAGATCGATCACCATTTGGAACATACTCATATACCAACATTTGTTCATCTTGCTCCAAACAAAACCCAACTAGGTTGACAAGACTCTTATGGTGTACTCAGGCTATGAACTCAAGCACACCTTGCAAAGCTTCCCGTATAACTATTTCCATGGCAACCATTTGGCCGGTAGGAAGAGTTGCTCGATAGTCCGATACACCTGAGAAATGTTACCAAATTATAAAAGGTCTAACTTTGTAGCAGTTACTAATGGGATGTCATGTTTGTCATGTGTATTGTGGAAAATTATTGGCTTCACCATTTATAGCAAGCACAAGAATATTAGGGAATATATTTAGAATAATAGGAAACAGGTTCGTGCCTAGTGTACTTTTTTTTTTTGAAACATGACATGAAGCCTTTGATAACCAAACCAAAATAGCAATTACATCATGACTTGCCCGTAAGAACATGATAATATAAGCCATGCTAGATCGTTCGAGAACGACCTAAATGAAACTACCATGGAGTTCAACCAAACAGAAAAAACAAAACACAAATAAAAGCAAAACCGAAGTTCGGTAAAACTGACCAACATGATTGGGCATATGCCCTAATCCTGATTTATTAGACAGTCCCAGAACCATCCTACGCAGAGGTCGCCCCGGGATCCTTTATTGCCACCATCTCTAAAACAGTCTACACCTTTGGAAAGCCTTTTAAAGCCAGCATTCGTTTGACACCTCACGTGCACTTTTTCTACTTCATCACTTTGCATTAGTATTGATCTTAAGCTTCCAGGGATGAACATCATCCTCCTTCGGCCTATTTTTGGAACCCACCAACAGACCAAGCCCGCTTCTTCGGATGAGAGACTATTAGCAAACCTGCAAAGTTAGGCAGAGAAAGATCAATTGGACCCAGGTCTGCACTTACAGCCTCCATTATCGTTGTAGGTCCTTTGGGACTCTTCCCCATATCAATTTTCATCAGCCCACTTCGTCCTTGCTAGCGAGGGATTTGAGATGGTGATGGCCCTCGAAATCGGCACCGGCAAAGGCATTGTTGGCTAATGAAAAACCAAAGGCCTTAAAAGAGCCAAACACGGCTGAGCAAGCCGAAGACTAGAGTCTGAGAACGGGTTAGGAACACACACTGAACCAGAGGGACCTGCCACACTAGGATTAGGGTTTTCAGAAGGTAACCCGTTCCTTATGGTCGTCGGTATATCTAGCGAACCACGACAATCACCCACCGGTTGCTCAAGCAACCCACAAATCCTGTAATACCCACACATCCTCTCATACTTGAAGGTTAACCGAGCAGAGGCAAGATCGTTAGCTTCATCAAAATCGAACACCATTGGAGGATAGGCTTAATTCACGGGGGAGTCGATGAGGTGCTCATGTAGGGTTGCACCCACCATGTAGAAAGCCTCCTTTGTCATAAGATCCAGTGGGAGACCAAAGATCCTAACCTAGACTGGGATTGTTGATCAGAACCGCCTCTGTCGTCGTCCGTCCATTGTAGTTTGCTAGGACAAACATGGACTTGCCAAAAAATCAAGGGCTGCCGGTGACAATCTGGTTGCATTCGTTCTCCGTGTTAAATCAGAATACATATCGGTCACCTTGCACCCAAATTTAGAGGCGATCCTTCAAATATCATAGATAAGCCATAATTGGCATGAACCTTCGACACCACCTTCTTGGAAGACAAAAGTCTTCCCACTGCTTACGAGTGCCAAGAGAACACCAGTGCACAGTGCATCGGCGACGCGGAAGGAAGGTTGACCATTCTCCAAGATTGCAAGCCCTGCTGCTAACTTGGATACCTCGTCAACCATCTTGCAAAAAGAGAGAATTGCCAAAAGAACATGTATGAAACCCACAAGAGAAAACCCTGGGGAGACTTTTCTTCTTTTATGAAATTAACAATATGGTCCTGCATCATCATCCAATTAGTGTTTCATTATGATCCTGCATCATCATCCAATTAGTGTTTGCACAGTCAAGGAAATAGAAACAAGGTTCTGGGTAGAAGGTAGATTTTCACCACAACTTTTAACCGAAAATATCGGGCCCATTAAACTTGGGCTTGAACCGGTTTATATTGTTTTTGGACTGGGCTTTCAAACACCGTCAGACTTCATAAAAGAAACCCGGATCCTTTAAACTGATTTCGGGCTGAGTTTCAAATTTTTGCCTTAATAGCCTAGCACAAAATTTTGGATTTTGAAAGCAATAAAGAGGTGTAAAGGGTGCAAGAGGAGATGTGAGGAGTTTTGGAAATCCCAAACAAGTCTAAATAAATATTTTATATCTTTAAACCTTATCCGACATTGTGTGATCCAAAATAACCTAAAGAGTTTGGTGAATGACAATAAAGACCAATAGAGTTTGGTGAATGATAATAAAGACAAATAGAGTTTGGTATCACGAGTAGTCGAGTAGTGCACGCAAGTAGTGTGGTACATTTGTTGGAGACAGTGAAGTGATCTATGGGTTTAATAGTGGTTCTCTCTAACAAGCTTTGCTGCTCCTTCTCATCTTTAGGGTTAGTGCTAGTGCATATATAAATCTCAACTTTGTTTGGAATTGTATGGTTTGGGTGACTGTCAAATCCTCTGTCTATTTATGTTTACTGTTTCTCATTTTGAAGAAAACTGAATGAAAATGAACAACACAGACGATGCATCTGAGACATTCATGTGGAAAGGCGATTCATCGGAGCTCAAGAAGGGGCGAAATCACTCTGACACTTTGACCATCGGTGGTCTCAAATGGTGAGCATCTCTTCTCTTTCTTGTTCACATTTTGCTACAGTTTTCATTCAAGATTATAATTTGTTGTACATTATGTCATCAAGTCGACAAACATGCCTGATGTGTTCTGGTCAAGCTCTGTGTTTTACCCATAAAAGTTTCAGTTTAAAGTAAATAAACTTTTTAACTCTAGGCAGGGTCGGTCCTAAGTTTTTCAAGGCCTTGTGCGAGACATAATATATAGCCCTCTTGCATATATTTACGTCGAACAAAATCTCACCATCCATCATTAACTTGTTATCATACCTCTCTTAAAGGGAAGAGTTTTAAATAAAGTGAAGCTATTAACACACCTTATTTTCCTATCACTACAAACTTAATTGTGTTTACAAAATTGCCTCTTAAAGTTGCTTTATGATTGACTCACATTATGAAGGGGGCGTGTAAATAGCAAACTAGCAGGGTGTGTTAATAACACCAACCTTTTAAATATCCTAAAAGAGAAATGCTAGCGGCTTTCCAACAAAGTGAAATACTAGTCGATTAGGGTACATAAGTCATTATTAAATAAGTAAATATTTTTCTTTTACTTTAAGATCAAGCTTGACATACAGAAGCTTCAGTAGAGGAGGATTAGTAAAAAAAATAATAATAATAAGAAAACAGAAGAGAAGGTTTGAAAGATGGGAGGTTGACTCCCATAATGGATGACTTTTTTTGTCGTTTTGGTGTGTGTGAGAGAACTTTTTTTTTCTTTTTGAAATAAGTGAGAGAGAAGAACTTGGAAACGT
>NW_004443367.1:0-4255 GCF_000184155.1 Fragaria vesca subsp. vesca
TTTCACATGCGCCGAATGAAGTAGTACATCCTGGGTCTTCGGTTACCCTAACACAATCTTATGTAAAAAAAAATAAGAAGATCTACTACTTGTTACCCTATATATGATTCGACCTCATGTTTGTAAGAATATATATAGATTTCTTGAGGGATTTGACTAGCTGCTGCATTTCAAAATGAGTATTCGAGATTTAGTTTTCAGAACCACATGATCTTCCATTAATCACTGCGTATTTTCTTTCTTTGAAGTCAACTATTTTACTACATGCAACTGATCGATGAAACATATGCACAACGTACTGCACTATCAATGGCTTAAAATTTAGACAATAGTCATGATAGCGACCGAAACCGGGCGTTTCAATTAAAAACTCTTTTATGTCAATTGTAGTATATATCAAATAAGGGTATCGTTATAAAAGCCGGGGATTGCGGGTACCTTTACAATTTACGTTAATTATAAAACAAAATAAAACAAAAGATGATAGTACTAAAGATATGGGGTTTTGTGATTATAAACAAGAGAAAACAAAGAAACAAAATAAAGCAGAAAATATCAGATGAATGAGACGTTAGAGACTTGGAAATCCATCACCAAGTATGTTTCAAGACATGTTAACAACCAAAGCTTCAATTATTAAGTCACAAATCGGTATCAATCAAGAACAAATCGTGAACGCACTGCGTAAGTCCTTATTACTTCCCTTGAATACTTAAGCAAGATGAACGCACCATTACTAAGCCTTTAGAATAACCAATCAAGGTATAGACGCTATCCTATCAACAAATTATTCTAAGCATTAAGATCAATGAAAGTTTGATTGAACAAGTATGCAAAACTAGTGTGGAACGCCTACTTAGCATGCAATCTTTTTTATTTGGTTTCACCTATTGTCCTATAGGTTTTACTACCTTGAATTAAGCTGTATTAACCGTTTAGGAGATTAAATAACCTAATTCTAGCCCCACTCACAAGTTCATAATGTTCTATGTTGCGCATACATGAACATAAACAAGCAAGAGTTCCCCATAAACCAAAACCAAATAATTAAACAATTTGAAAGACTCAATAATTCGAAACCAAGGTTCAAAACAATATCTAAAACATTCTTGGGGCTTCAAACCTTACCCCTAACTAAGAGAATTCAACCGCACATGGCTCAAAATCAGACAAAGAGAATAAAAGATGACAAAGGAAAGGTAAACCGTGGAAGATAGAGAGATCAATAATGGCTTGACGGCTTCCTTATGCGAGTCCGCAACTATATATGGAGGTTCTGATGATGTGAGATCGCTAGCCTCCTCTCTTCTTCTCGTCCTCCCCTTCTTTTCTACTGTGGTTAGGGTTATGAAACCCTCAAAACTCGTCCATGGGCTTGCCAATGTGGTCTGGGCCTCAAAATAGAAGTTTTGGTCCAAATCAGAAATTCAGGCAGACTGACCTTCGCCCATTAAAAGGGTCATAACTTTCTCTCCAAAATAGGTATTGACGATCCATAAAAAGTTCTGGAAAATAGACTCTAGCTTTCCAATGATATATGACACATCTCCTGGATCGTTGTGAGCTAATCACAATCTTCTGTCGAATTTGATTGATAATTTCTGACAAATTTTCTGATTTCTTTCCTTGCACGACATAGATTCATTTTCCTTCAAGATTTCTCCTCTTTCGTCTCTTTTGGGCTCCTCGGCTTTATTTATGACCTAAAAACACAAACTTGTTCTACGATATTCTGTATCTTTCTAGATATTCTTTATGTGTGCCTTGGCCTTATGCCAATAGGATATGTAGTTTAACTAGATCTATGTATTCATATCCTTACCATATTGGTATTGTGTAATTCCTTGTATAAAGGACTCCTATCAATGAATAAGATGATGATTCTCTTGCTATCTCTTTGTCTATACACTTTATACTTCATCACGTTATCATGCACTTTGTTCTAACCCTAGAGCCAATAGCCCACCATTTGCTTTCCAAACCCTAAAATCGGGCAGCCTTGTTTTTCCCGATTTTCGACCAAAATTCCGACTGCCCTCTGCCGGAATTTTATATCCCCAGAAAGCTCTCTCTGCCCCGGATCCAACGCTGCCGGCCTTACCCTGAGAACCGGCCGAAAAGTCTCCGAACCGGCCGCCGGAAGATTCCAGACCACCGCCGCTACCGACCACCGGTTCACCACCTTCCCTTGCTCCGATCAACCTGAATTTTTGATAGCAGCTTCCCCATCCAGAGATGCTCCTTCTATCAAATTTTCAGCCCCAAATTCGAAGTACAAGTAGGCGAAACGTTGTTTCTCCTCTCGGCAGCCTCTAGAAACCAAAGATTTCAAGATTGCTCGTCTTCCAAGGAAACCAGAAAGGTATGTTTTGAAACCTTAAACTTTTCCAAGTTCAATAACTCGGGGAGGATAAAATCCTTTCCTCTCTTCTCCATCTCCATTCTATGCTTGGGATTTTGTGTGTGCAGGTACCAACACTACAAAAAAGAATTCATTTAGCCACTGAAAATCGCCACGGCTCGGATTTGCCGTGGCCATTGATCCTAAATTTGCGACGGCGAAGCGACGGCAAACATACCGTCGCTAAATAAAAACCAGTTTGCAACGGCAACATCTTGCCGTGGCTAAATAACGCAAAATTCGCGACAGCAAACTAGCGCCGTCGCATATGTTTTTATCAACGGGGACGACAGGTGAGTGCCGTGGCAAAAAAACCAATTTTATTTCTGATTTGCTGCTACGGTTGCATTCGCCGTCGCCTGTGTTCTTTCACTGTTAATGGAAGGCGCCAATTATCCCGCTTTCCATTTTGACAAAAACATCAATTTTACATAACCCTCATTTTTACTCTCTCTTCAGACAAACCCCCATCCCACAAACCTAATTCCTGTCTTCTAGAAATCGCCCGTCCTAACCCCATAACCCCTATTTTGTCAAATATGTTGAATGAAATTGGGGTTGGTCGTGAGAAACACAAATCATCGACTGTGGAAGGAGAGCTTGTCGATGGTGGTTGTGGTCATCGGGAGGAGAGGTTTTCGGTTTTCATCTGACCGGTGGCGGTACAAGACTGTATCGAATTGGCGGCGGCGGGTTTGCACTGGTGGCGGGTTTGCGCTGGCAGTGGCTTCTTCAGTCAAGTCGTGTCGAATCTCTAGAGGTCGACGGCGGCGGCTTCTTCGGTCAACCCTAATCGCCCATCTTTTCCCTACTCTTCCCTGCTCGAGCTCGCAGAAGGTACTCTCTTCCCTGCTCGAGCTCGCGCATCTCTTCCATGCTCTTCCCTGCTCAAGCTCGCAGAAGGTACTCTTTTCCCTGCTCGAGCTCGCAGAAGGTACTCTCTTCCCTACTCGAGCTCGCCCATCTCTTCCATGCTCTTCCCTGCTCGAGCTCGCCCATCTCTTCACTGATTTTTTCGATGCGTTATGTGGTTTTGTGAATTGGGTTTGAGTTGGTTTTGTTTTGGATTTTTGATAGGTTCCAGAGGGGTCTAAAGCGCAAGCCCATTTAATGATCAAGAAGCTTCGCAAAGCGGTGAGTTTTACTGTTATTGGTTTGATTGGTTATGGTGAATGAAATATGTTGTTGTGATAGATTGGTCACATTATCGTTCAAGTATTGAAATTTTGATTCATTGAGTAGTTTGTTTGGAGCTTACCATTCTATTCGCAAGTTTATATTAGAATTTGTTCATTGAGCAATATATATGTACCGACGATATAGGAAACTTTTGAAGTTTTGGTAGTTGTCATTGTATTGACTGTATTATATTTATACCCTCTAAGATAGTCTGTTGATGGTAGGAAGATAAGGTGCGTGTAAGACAGTTTATGCCTTCTTTAGTTTCCTCAAAGTTGAGGAAGCTAGCTAATTGCCTATCCTCAGAATGTTATTTAATTCATGGCAACACTACTGTTGTACAACATATTCCAATTGTTTGTTTAGTTGAATGATATGTTCTGTGGTGGCATTCATTGTTGTTGGTATTGAAACCCCTATGTGTATTGGTTAATGACTTTGTAGAGGAACGGTTTGTGTTTTTGTTTATCCTTAGTTAAAGAGAAATTGAGCAGTAGAATGTGTGAGAAACTTGACTGTAACAAAATCAACAGAACTAGAGAATACTTCGGAAGTCCGAATTACCCTATACTCTTAAACTCTCACCAAATGCCACTAAGAAACCAAATAGGTCACATGAAGCCGAGGCCCCGTTTTCATAGTTTCACTCTTCATTACATGATCAAGTACTTTTTC
>NW_004443368.1:0-2080 GCF_000184155.1 Fragaria vesca subsp. vesca
ACCCCTAGTAAAGTATGTGTTAGGCTGCAGAACAACAAAATCTGATGCTTTGGAACATTACTAACCCAGTAAAGTTTACTACCCTAGTAAAGTATGTTTTAGGGTGTAGAACAACAAAAACTGAGGTTCTGAAAACATTACTACCCCTAGTAAAGTATGTGTTAGGCTGCAGAACAACAAAATCTGATGCTTTGGAACATTACTAACCCCAGTAAAGTTTACTATGGGTTGCAAAATGTTATTTATATCTGTTGGTTGATCTAAGGTTAATCATATTTGTTTTTTAAATGCAGAAGGATGTGATAGAGCATGAAACAATGTTGGAACTGCACAAGCAAAGTGGAGGAACAACTGGAGACTTCAAAAGTGGGTATGAACTCGGTATGGAGGAAAACTTCTATAACCCACTTTGGACCCTGTTTGGAAAGCAGATGGTCTTCATTCCGTTACATCACGGGTCCAGCCTTCACTACACTTTGCTGCTGATTGACAACATTAACAAACGCTTTTATCACATGAACTCTTCGCTGCCAACACCGTACAAAGAAAAAGACAACTTTCACTTCAAAAATGCAAAAGCAGTGGTGAGTAAACAATCAAAACATTTTTATTAAAAAAAAAATGCAAAGCATTCAATTGTTAAGGTTCACTAATGTTTAAAAATTGTTTTGTTGCTTAATATACAGGTGAAGCACATCAAGGAGTTCATCAAACGTATACACTATACAACTGTGTTTTCTTTGAGCTAAGACCTTGACCAGAATGAATACAGGGAAGATTATACGATTGATTACGCACTCGAGGACAGTCAAGGCAGAAAACATAGCAACATAGTAAAAATGACAGACGATGAAAAGGTGACCAGACGTTGGATTATTGATAATAACATCCATAATAAACCATACAAACTGACTGAACACCGCACATGCCCCCAGCAAAATGTGTCATCGTAAGTACATGAATATTCTTCTTGTACATGTATCATTGTTTGTTAGGGTTGATAACTACATAACCAGATGCTTTGAGAGTTTACTACCCTTGGTAAATGTTTTTTGTTAGGGGGGTAGAACAGCATAAATGAGGGGGTAGTAATGTACATTGATATTCAGATTTATTTTCTCAGTCAAAATAAGTTATTAACATAGTTAGCCCTTTGATTTATGGCAGGTCTGATTGTGGTCCATTTGTTCTACATTATATGGAGGCAATGTGTGCTGGGTTGGATCCAAACCAAGAAGACGGCAACCAAATGAGGAAGAAGATGTTAGAGGAGTTTGCGAAATTAAACAAATGATTTATGTGGACAGATATTACAACTAAGATTGAGATCCAATTTTAAGTTCTATTTTGAAACTTTCATGTAAATTTAAGGGAATTTAATACCTAGTAAAGTAATGGTTTACTACCATCAGCAATGTGTTTTTTTATGCTCTAGAAACTTTACTGCCCCCAGTAAAGTATGTGTTAGGGTGCAGAACAACAAAAACTGAGGTTCTGGAAACATTACTACCCCTAGTAAAGTTTATTACTGAGTGCAGAACAACAAAAACTGACGTTCTGAAACATTACTAACCCTAGTAAAGTATGTGTTAGTGTGCAGAACAACAGAAACTGAGGTTTTGGAAAATTTACTACCCCTAGTAAAGTATGTGTTAGGGTTCAGAACAACAAAAACTGAGGTTCTGGAAACTTTACTACCCCCAGTAAAGTATGTCTTAGGCTGCAGAACAAGTAAATCTGAGGACTTGGAAACATTACTACCCACAGTAAAGTTTATTACTGGGTGCAGAACAACATTACTACCCCCTTAGTTGTGTTTTTTTAATGCTCTGGAAACATTACTACCTCCAGTAAAATATGTTCTAGGGTGCAGAACAACAAAAACTGAGATTCTGGAAACATTACTACTCCTAGTAAAGTATGTTCTAGGGTGCAGAACAACAAAAACTGAGGTTCTGAAAACTTTACTACCCCTAGTAAAGTATGTGTTAGGCTGCAGAACAAGTAAATCTGACGACTTGGAAACATTACTAACCCCAGTAAAGTTTATTACTTGGGAGGGAAGAACAAGAAAAAAAAA
>NW_004443369.1:0-2133 GCF_000184155.1 Fragaria vesca subsp. vesca
TGGCAGAGTTGAAGGCAAAAGCCGAGCCGGCACAAGCCGAGCCGGTAAGTCTAGCATATTTGTTTATATTATGTAAAATGAAATGGTTGATCTGAATGCTAGGAGCAAATTTAATTATGACGTTTTGGTAACAAGTGCTTATAAATGCCAGGAAGAGGCTTCAACAATAACGGATGAAGATGAGCTGTACGACAGGTGTGAGACATGGATTGCTGCACGTGTTACAAAGGAGGGCAAATTTGCAGATGAAGAAACACAGAAGAAGGCTGAAGAGATAGTGAGTGCATGCATTTTACTAAAGTTCATTGTGGACAAATTTCAATTGTCATGCTAAATTTTAATGAAGTTTGCAGCAACACATTTTAATTGTGATGCTAAATTTTAATTTTGTGAATAGATTGAGTTGAAGGAGTAGGTTTCTACTGGAGAAACTAGCCTAAGTGGGTATAATGATGTCTTGGAGAAGGCTTTGGGGAAGGAGCATGGTGGCTGAGTGCGAGGGGTTGCCGGCTTTGTCAACCCAACAACCTACTTTCACCTCCCTAGACGTACCAGCAGACAAAGAATAAAAGAAACGATTAAAATCAGCCTGGAAAAAGTACTGGCTGAGCAAACGGCAAAGATCATAGAAGTGACAAGGAAGAAAACAATGCATTTTGGGCCATGAAGTTTGAAACTTACAAGTCACAGTTTGTTCCAGTTAATGGTAATGGGGGACAAGCAGGTAGTAGTCCAGTTGGACTAGAGAAGCCCATCCCACCTGTTTCTGGGCAAGCTAGCTGTTCAAACACCGCTGATCTATTTGAAAATGATATGCATGACCAAGTGCAAGCCCCCAATGCACAAGCTGAAATTGAAGAAGTCACTGGGAAGAATATCAAAGGCCAAGTCGAAGTGAATGGCCAAGTGGAAGGGAATGACGAACCTGGGGTGAAGTCAACCTTAATTTTCAAGTGTCTTGAAGCAATGGAGGTGAACGGAGTTGCTAAAAAGAAAACTTCAAACAAGAGGAGGCGGTGCGAACCCAAGTTTACGCAACCTGAAGAAGTGTTTGGTCAGGAGATAGCAGAGACTGATTGCAAGGCAGCCGAGGAAGATGTACTTCTGAAAACCAGTGATGCTGATACGCAAATTAAACGACCAAAGGCATCAAATATTGTTGCCTAAAATTTTTTATTCCTTGAGTAAGATATATAGCAAAGCATTACTGTTTAACATGTAAATTCTGTTATTACTACATCTCTCAGGTAACTTGTGAGGAAGTTCCGGTGATGTTGGCATTAGGTTCACTTGATAACATTGTAGCTACAGGCACAACAATGAAAACTGATGACCCAGATGAACTTTGTCATGGTTATCCATTAGGGAACCAAAATGTACGTGTCTCGATAGAGATAGCAAAGCAGGAGTACGCCAAAGTTCCATTTCTTGTGGGCGATGATATAAAAACTGTTAGACAAGCCATGGGGAGTTGGATAGCATGGCCGGACCATCTTGTTATCTATACACCTGTCTCACCATTGGAGGTAAGTATTATTAGAATTGTAATCCAGTATTTCATAAGGTAGGTTGAAAAAGGGTACAAGTTTATGTCATTGCAAGATTAGAAAACCTTATATATTGTCTATTTATGTGTAGCAACCTTAGAAGAAGAGGGAAAAGAGAGGGGTACCTGTCGAGATTATTGACCTGAAGGCAGATGCACTTAATGCACCAATCCAGTTGAAGATGTTGTGCATGTGGGGTGCAGATGAGCTCAAAAATGATAAGAGTCTTGAGTTTTTATTGAGCCCGAGGTGTTTGGATACACTCGGAAATCATGGATATTTGATTCTGATTTGCACAGAATGGCAAGCATGACAGAGATCACTGGGAACTGCATAGTGGCATATCAAAGATAATATTTGCTGTCAAATGGACTATTCTTGGTGTATCCATGTGAATTTGGTTGCTGATTAGAATCTGGATGTTATATTGGGTTTTTAGGTACCTGTATGATGTCCTGAAAAAAACACCAAAATGCTGGATATGATTGCCTTTGTTGACCCTGCTATGGTTGGAGAAAGCTGTGGAACAGTAAGGAGTAAGGCTGAACACTTATGTGCTAGGTTCATAACCTCAAAACCTGGACAG
>NW_004443370.1:0-1681 GCF_000184155.1 Fragaria vesca subsp. vesca
TTGCAAAGTCTACATTTAACATAAGACACAACAGCTTTTTTCATAAGAAATAGCTACCATTAACATAAGAGAAATCAAAGAAAAGTAGACTGTCTGAAAATCTAAATTGTTCTTGAGATTAAATCAATATTGGAAGGTGAAAGTTGCAAAGTCTACATTTAACATAAAACATATCTACTATTTTCATTGGAAACATCTACCATTAACATAAGAGAAATCAAAGAAAAGTAGACTTTTTGGAAATCTAAATTGTTCTTGAGATTGAATCAACCGAAGGCAAACGTTGCAAAGTCTACATTTAACATAAGACACGTCTACTATTTTCATAAGAAATGTCTACCATTATATAAGCGAAATGAAAGAAAAGTAGACTTTCTGGAAATCAAAAATTGTTCTTGAGATTAAATCAACCGAAGGTGAAAGTTTCAAAGTCTACATTTAACATAAGATACAACTGTCTTTTTCATAAGAAATGTTTACCATGCATTAACATAAGAGAAATCAAAGAAAAGTAGACTTTCTGGAAAATTAAATTGTTCTTGAGATTGAAGCAAATTAACCAAGGTAAAAAATGTAAAGTCTACATTTAACATAAGACACAACTAATTTTTTCATAAGAAATGTCTACCATTAACATAAGAGAAATCAAAGAAAAGAAGACTTTCTGGAAATCTAAATTGTTCTTGAGATTGAAGAAAAACCATGGTAAAAGATGCAAAATCTATATTTAACATATGAAACAACTACTTTTTTCATAAGAAATGTCTACTATGAAAAGAATGTCTTGACAACAGCCCAAGACTGGGATACCAACCTAGCATAATAAGCCTTCTACAATTCCCATAATAAGCTTCCCACAGTTCCCAACTAGCAGCATTTAGATTGAAAGAGAAGACAACATAACATATTCTTTAAATTATATGAGGCTGGTGAGCTATTAAAAAACCTAAACTTCAACAGTTCATAATCCTACCAACATTTACACCAATCAGGGAGAATAATTGCAAATAACAAATCACAAAACAAAAGCTATAAAAAGAACAACCAATCCATAATATATATATGATTAAACGCTTCAGCATCATAAGATCCATGAAAACTAGTTCAATGAAAACTAATAGAAAAGTAGATCGAAACACATAATACATTGTTCATACATAAACTGCATTGTTCTTAAACCAAAAAAATAAAACATTACATCATTAAGTTCGAAACCATTTATTTACTTTCAGAAGAAGAAGATGGATGAGGATCAAGGCTTGGCACATGTGCTTGAGTGGCAGCATAGCGGACCTTATCTGTCCAGCGAAATGCCATCACAACAATGCTGCGACTTTCTGGAACGAACCTCAGATGAACCCAATCGTTGGGATGGATTTCATAGGCCTCCACAAACTCCTGCCAACCAGCGTCAAATATGATGTAGTTCCGATTGTTGCATGTTAGCTCGACGTCATCCCTGATCCACGGGTACGACTTCAGGTGAAACTGAAATTGACCCATTCCTGCTTCTACAAGTCTTCTATAGAATGGTCCGTGAGCATTGATCTATAGAAATCACCAAACAAGGAATAAGAACACGGCAGAAAACTCAGAAGAAAAACCACAAAGAAAAGGCAAGTGAAAGTGTTTGGAAAAATTACCATTGGGCGCCCCGGCAACAGATGTGATGGGCATCAAG
>NW_004443371.1:0-3226 GCF_000184155.1 Fragaria vesca subsp. vesca
ATCATGCGGACCCCTGATGATGTTTCACCGTGATATAACCAACATGTGTACTTCTCCCAAAACCCGTTACTCCTCAGGTGCTGCCATACTTTGTCAATCGCAAATCGATGCATATCGTTGCGACACTGACATTTCGTGCACGGGCAATAGAAAATTGTATTCCCGTTAGCATTAGCCAGCGCATATTCCAGAAAACTCATAATTCCTTTACCATATCTTTTGTCCCATTTTGGAAGCGAAATCCAACTCTTATCCATATCCTGAAAATATAACAAAATATATATGTATAACGCTAGCTAATTATTAATTAAATTCTATGCCATATATAAAATTTTAATTCATTTATATATATTCTACGTACTACAACTAATTAATTGATAACAAATTAATTAACACATATATATATATAGATATACTTAATTAATAATTACATAACAATATTATATAGATTAACATCATCACAAAATCATCATCAACAACTTCATACCATCAACACAATATTATAAATTAATTAACACACATATATATATATATATATCTACTTATTAACAACAACTTCATATATATTATCAAATCATCAACCAAATCGGTCAACACACACACACAGATATATATATATATATATATATATACATCAAATGTACTTAAAATCTATCAATTCAATCACACTCAAAATCGATAAACTCAAATAAAACTCAAAATCAACATATATACACATGTACGTACCTATATATAGCTCCACTTCTTAATTATGGACAGATTTCAACAACACCCAAACTTTTTCTCCCGTTTTTTCTTCTCCCGTTTTTTTTTCTCAGATGAGCTGCTGTCCAGATCTGTGAATATAAAGAACTTTAGCCGACGAAAATATAATTTAGCCGACGAATGAAAATTTTGTGGACTAAAGTATACTTTAGCCGACGAAAAATTGATTCGTCGGTTTGGTTTTTTTTTTTCGTCGACTAAAGTCTTTCTTCCGGTAGTGATTGTGGCTTTTGATCGTTTTGCCAGTTTTGCTTCTTAATAAAATGATATTGTCACTAGCTAAAGGATAACAAGTACAGTAACATATTAGATTAGGGAAAATAACTTCAAGTTTAACTTCGATCACTATCCATGATTTCACTCATTTCAGAACGTTAATTATTCCTTGCTTGATGAAGGTGTGATCATGATTATCATCATGGTCAGTTAATTGAGGGCTTACTGTTCCATTCTTGGGGCAACATAATTGAGCAGCATCCCAGGTTGAGAAGGCGACATAGGATGCATGATGGTGATGATAATGTTGATATGATGATTATGATAAATATTATGAAAGAAAAGCATGACAAAATTCCTAATGATTATGTCTACAGGGGGGAACAAAGATCCTTCTATTTCCAGGGTTGCATGCCTCGGTGTTTTTTCTTTGCTCTCATCTTTGGGTAATCATCACGAAATGACAATTATTTCTTTTGATGATGTGCTTTTCGTAGCCTATCTAGAATTAGGGTTTGGGAGTGCAATTATGTAAATGGACTTCCATACAAAACAGCGAGTACACTAACAATCACTTCACTCATGCATATATATGATAATTTGGCTTTGAATGTTAATCATATATGATGCCTCTCGATTTCCATACCATAACCAATGATGTCAACAATATTTACTTGACATGGTCGATGATCCAAAGTTGTTCAATGCATAAGGTGTAAGTGAATCGAGTTTTATCGTGTAATCACAGCTACTCATTTGATCCAGCTGTTTATAACACAAACACCAATACTAACACTGTTAAGAAAATAGAAATCTAAAAACCAAAAATAAACATGGTAAAAACTTAGGTTCCCTGAGACTCGATCTGATCGAACCCCATATGAAAATGGAAAGAGGATCGAGGTTCATGAGTATTCATTCTATCGCCGCAGATCCAATCGTAGGTACTCTAGTTACCTCCTCCGCCAGTGCCGCCATGTTGCTTTTATTGCTGCCGGAATATGAGAAGTTGGCTTCCTTCAGATGCGGCGGTTTTCGGAGATAAGCGGTCTGATCTGAATAGTTCCATGGGTTTAGAGGAGCCAAGGAAGCAATGAAAAAAACTAGAAGTTATGGAACCCATAAATGCAAATTAAGGTCTCTGAACGTCGAAGATCAAGAAGAAGGGATTTCTGGAAACTTTTGGCGAATTTGGTGTCCTTCGCACTTGGGCTTGATGACGAAGGCGGCGGCAGAGACCTTAACCTTCAAGTCCTTGGCGATGTCTTCGACGATCTTCTAGGGGGAGAGAAGTAGAGGCACGATCTTGGCAGCAAGGGAACTTGCGGCGCCTACCCCGCCTCCGATGACGCAGACTTAGACTTGGACGACATGGGAGGGGTTGAAGATGGGAGTCATGGCTGTAGATGCTGGGTTTTAGAGGAGATGAGAGAGGCATGCAGATGAAAATGATGTTTCTTGGGTTTTACTGCTATTCAATTCTTTTTTCTCATAACCACCGTTTGTTGATCCGTTAATGGACGTGGTTGTTCCAGTGCACCATGGTGCACTGAATCCGTTCCACTTTAAATAAGTACGTAAATTAACTCAAACTAGTAAAATGTTCTACATATATAAAACTAGTCTACCTATCACTTCTAAATCTTTTGTTCACATCGATTTTAATGGATTTGTAAATGATAACTCCAGGCCCGGACCTGAGATTTTGAGGCCTGAGTCGAACTCTTAGAGTTGGGCCCCTAATTTTTTTTTATATATATAAAATAGCATATAACATCCAAAAATATATAAGATTTTTATGCAAAATACTTATTATGCAAATAGGATTCCAAAACCTTGATGGTTTAGTAATCTTAATTGTATTATAAATCCTATCTATACAACAAATATCTTACCTAATCGTGTTTGGCTGCTTCTATTTAATATTTTAACTTTTTTATGGGTACAAATTTAAAGTAGTAATTGATGGTTTGGGCCTCTCATCACGTGTAATTGTCTTTTATTTAAGATAGTTGTCTTTAATTCATGTTAGATTGCACAGCTAAAAAGCTATTGAAAAAAAAAAAAATATCTGGACAACTATAAATTTTTTTTTGGGCCCTTAGATTTTTTGGGCTCTGAGTCCCAAGCCTCTTATGCCTCTATTCAAATCCGGGCCTGGATAACTCTACGGTCGATGAGTAAAAACCTTTAGGAAGCACCTATGTTCCAGTTGCAGAAACCTTAGCACTCAGAGATGGTCTGC
>NW_004443372.1:0-1185 GCF_000184155.1 Fragaria vesca subsp. vesca
AGAAATCAAAGAAAAGTAGACTTTCTGGAAAATCTAAATTGTTCTTGAGATTGAACCAAACCAAGGTACAAGATGCAAAGTCTAAATTTAACATAAGACACAACTACTTTTTTCATAACAAATGTCTACCATTAACATAAGAAAAATTAAAGAAAAGTAGACTTTCTGGAAATATAAATTGTTCTTGAGATTGAACCAACCTAAGGTAAAAGATATAAAGTCTACATTTAACATAAGAGACATCTACTATTTTTATTAGAAACATCTACCATTAACATAAGAGTAATCAAAGAAAAGTACACTTTCTGGAAATAAAAATTGTTCTTGAGATTGATGCAAATTAAACAAGGTAAAACTGTAAATTCTACATTTCACATAAGACACAACAACATTTTTCATAAGAAATGGCAACCATAAACATAAGAGAAATCAAAGAAAAGTAGATTTTCTAGAAAACTAAATTGTTCTTCAGATTGAAGCAAATCAAGGTAAAAGATGCAAAGTCTACATTAAGACACAACAACTTTTTTTTATAAAAATGTCTACCATTAACATAAGAGAAATCAAAGAAAAGTAGACTTTCTGGAAATCTAAATTGTTCTTGAGATTGAATTAATAATAGAAGGTGAAAGTTGTACAGTCTACATTTAACATAAGACACATCTACTAATTTTATTAGAAACTTCTACCATTAACATAAGAGAAATCAAAGAAAAGTAGACTTTCTGGAAATCAAAATTGTTCTTGAGATTGAATCAATAACGGAAGGTGAAAGTTCCAAAGTCTACATTTAACATAAGACACATCTACTATTTTCATTAGAAATGTCTACCACTAACATAAGAGAAATCAAAGAAAAGTAGACTTTCTGGAAATCTAAATTGTTCTTGAGATTGAATCAATAATGGAAGGTGAAAGTTGCAAAATCTACATTTAACATAAGACACCTCTACTATTTTCATTGGAAATGTCTACCATTAACATAAGAGAAATCAAAGAAAAGTAGACTTTCTGGAAATCTAAATTGTTCTTGAGATTGAACCAACCCAAGGTAAAAGATGCAAAGTCTACATTTAACATAAAACAGAACAACTTTTTTCATAAGAAATGTCTACCATTAACATAAGAGAAATCAAAGAAAAGTAGACTTTCTGGAAATCTAAATTGTTCTTGAGATTGAAGCAA
>NW_004443373.1:0-7618 GCF_000184155.1 Fragaria vesca subsp. vesca
ATGAAAGTCTGAAGACATATAAGAAGAAGC
The DNA here is from genome assembly GCF_000184155.1 of Fragaria vesca subsp. vesca. Lineage (NCBI taxonomy): Eukaryota > Viridiplantae > Streptophyta > Magnoliopsida > Rosales > Rosaceae > Fragaria > Fragaria vesca. Next base: position 31 of record NW_004443373.1, read on the forward strand.
CGCAGGTCTACATTGAACAGACTTAAGAAGAAATCAATTCTTCCATGGATGATTTTGTTGCTGTTGTTGAGAAAGAAGAAGCACGAGTAAAGAAGAAAGTTGTTCAGCCTCTTTCAATAGAGAGAAATGTGAGGGTTAACAAAAGGGATGCAACAAAAAGCAACAAGAAGAATGGGAGTATGGCACACCTGAAGACCTTAAGCCAAAGAAGAACCAACTAGCCAGAAGGAACATATCCAAAAATCATAACATAGTTATTGACAAAGTCAAATGCACAACGCAGACATGGACGACTCTAGAAAAGGACGTGGCAATGCATTATGAGAGCTGGTTCAAAACAAATCAAGAAGCAAACAAAGAGTAAGTATATATGTTGTTTTTACTTCTTCCCTTCTTTATAAAGATTTGAGTATCTTATTTCTTATTTCTTATTTCAATTGTTTTGGATTGAACAGTTTTGTATATTGACAAGATCCTTCTTTAATAGTTCAGATCACAAAGGAGGACTTGAAGGCAATAATTGAGGAAGGAGAGCTTACAACTGATGTAAGGATGACCACTTACTGACACCTAGTAATCAAAACTGGGTGCAATTATTTTTGGCAAAAAAGTCTCTGTCCTTAAATTCATGTGTGATTTTCTGAAAATATATAATTGAATGCAGGTTCTCAAGATTTATATTCAAATGTTAAAGGAAAAAGCAAAGAGGTCAGGCATCCGAGTGGGATTCCTTGATGTGGAAGCAACTGTAAGTAAAACTACCACACCTTTGTAATTCCCTTCATTTATCGAGTTAATGCTAACAAAACATTCTTTTTGCAAAAAAAAAAAAAAAAATAACAGTTTGTTGCAATAGAACATGAGCAAGAGAAGGAAAAATACAAGGAAGCAAGGGAGAAAGGTGATTTTAAAGGCTACGACTTGCAGATTGAAGACAAAATCATTGTACCGATGTGGTCAATATTCAGCAATGACAAAGTGTTTATACCAATACATCATGTCCGTAACAGACACTATACATTGTTGGTCATTGACAACTGTTCAAAATGTTTCTTGCATATGAACACGAAGCTGCCGCATGGAAATGAGTACACCTCAGATGATCCTGCATACTTCCAGAATGCAATGAATGTGGTAAGTGAATAATTCATGTACAGTTGGTTGAAGTTGAACATAAATGCAATGCAATGCAACACAATTGATTGATTAACTGGTTACCGATTACTATTGATTGAGTAGATGTTAATTTTTTGCAATATTACTCTCACAGGTCAAGCATATAAGGAGATTTATGCGTCTAGCTGCATCAACATACCCTGAGAGCCAAGACTTAGAAGAATTCAGAGACAAAATACTGGCGAGGATGAACATAGGTTTGATAGAAACCAAAGTAAAAATGACTGATGAGGAGAAGGAAACAAGACAATGGGTCCTCTCAAACAATGTCAATGAAGAACAATATGAGCTGAAAGAAGACTTAACTTGCCCGCAGCAGAAATTTTTTTCGTAAGTACCATAGATCCCTTATTTTTTCTTATAGAAAGCAATATGTTAATTCTTAGGGGTAGTAACTAGTTGTATTATGTGTGGTGTGAAAGGAAACTCAAGTTTACTGGTAACATGAATGCAGGTCGGATTGTGGGCCTTACATGCTCCACAACATTGAGAGCCTAATGTATAACCTAAAGCCGACAAAAAAAGGCGGAGATAACATGAGAAAGCAGTTGCTAAGACAATTCATGAAGATTGACATAGAAGAGAGTTTTGCACCAGATGGGTTCCTTGAACCAGTAGATGCAAAATCAATGTCGAGCAATTAGAATTTTGCTCCTTGTTAAACTTCTGGGTTTCTTTTCTAGATCTGCTGTTGTGTACAAATTGATATCATCCATTTATGTAAAAAGTAGGATCCTTTTTTCATTTCAAGAACATCTTTTAGAATGGTGATGCAAACAAAAGTAAATGTTTATGATATGGTTTCTGTTAGTCATGATGGTTGTTGTTGCTGAACTAAAACTTAATAATTAGTTACATGTACACTGAACTATTAGTGATGATTGCTCTAAGGCATCAATCATGCAGTTACTGACACCCAGTAATTAGTTACTGGGGGTCAGTAACTGGTTTCTGGGGGCCAGTAACTAGTATTGGGGGGGTCAGTCTCTAGTCAATCACTACAGTAACTGGGTGTCAATAATTGGTTACTGACACCCAGTAACTGGTCCATCACTCGGGTGACACCCAGTAACTGGTTATTAGGGATCAGTAACTGGTTTTTGAGGGCTAGTAACTGGTATTGAGGGGTCAGTCTCTAGTCAATCACTTCAGTTACTGGGTGTCAATAACTGGTTACTGACACCCAGTAACTGGTCCATCACTTGGGTGACATCTAGTAACTGGTTATTGGGTATCAGTAACTGGTTTCTGACACCCAGTAACTGGCCATTGACTGGTATTGACACATGATAATTCATTTACAGTTTAAAACATAACATAAACCAGACCTGTCAAAATGAAAACAAAATACAATCAAAACTATGATTCAGTACATATTCAATCTCAAATATACCATTCAGTGATAATTGTCATTACAGTATCAAATGGTATTCCCTAATTCAAATCACATGGAAAATAGAGATTACAAAGCCCAGATGTCACAGTTATTGACACCCTGTAACTCCTCAAAGTAGAGACTGCAACACAAAAGAAACTACTGCTGCCCATTTAAAGGTTCAGTACAGTTCTGCCTGTTATGATGTCCCAACTTAAGACATCGACCACACCGAATAGGCTTCTTCTCACCAGAAGATTTAATCCTCTTCGCCTTAGGTCTCCCAGCCGGCCTCTTTGTAATAGGAGGTAGTATGGACTCCTTAGTGCAAGCATCAACATTACTCACTGGATGAATAGGGAAGCTATAACTCATCCTAAAATATTCGGCACTAAAGTACAAGTCAATAAAATCATAAACATTCAATCTTGTAGTTTGTATAGCAGAAAGGGCATGAGGGCATGGGAAGCAATTGATCTGCCACTTCACACAAGAGCAAGTACGAGTAGAAAGGTTCACAGAATATGAGTACTCATCATCTCTAACCTCATAAACACTTTCGTGGGAGGCAATAACCCTGAAACTACACGCCTTATGCATCCACTCAACAAGCTTCTTCTCCATTTCAAGTGTAAGCTGAGTAGTCCAAGATTTGGACTCAACCCTCCTTTCAGACATCATCTTCATTTCTTTCATCCTAGTCTGGTCTATCATTGCAAGCGGAGGCATTGAACGCTCAGCAACAATCCATTTGTTAAAAGACTCAGCAATACTATTTGCCATGATCCCATACCGGCAACCCTTAAAGAAAGCACGACACCAATTCTCCAAGGGGATCTCAGCTATAAACTCATCAATTACTTCAGCACCGCCCTCATCTCTCAGAGCTTGTAAGTGATGGTAATAAGCCCTCTCGGTCGATGCATAAGCAACCTTAAAAAACTTTTGCAATACTTGAGCAAGCACAACAGCATTCCTTTTGTTCCTATACTTTTGAGTAAGATTATATCTCAAATGATGGAAACAAAAGAGATGAGGATTACCAGGAAACACTTGATTAAAAGCCTTCAACAACCCACCACCACGATCACTTATAAAGGTGATTACCCTTCCCTGCGGTTCCAGCAAAGCCTTCAGGTGCTTGAAGAAAAAAAACCAGTTGTCTTCAGTCTCTGAGTCACAGATACACAAGGCTAAAGGGAAGAAACCTGCACAAACAAAAATAAATAAAAAGTTATTGGGGGTCAATAACTTATAAAGCAGCGTGCCGCTACACCGCCAACGGGAGCGTTCCGCTCCAAAATGTGAATTTAACAAACAAAAATAATAAATGAAAACAATTTCAACACAAACATAAAGCTGAAAAACAATTACTGGGAGTTAATAATTTATCGGGGGTACATTTGTCTCCATTTCTTCCAGTGGCAGAAAGAATCTGACCCTTGTAAATGCTCTTTCCAAATGTACCATCCACATATAAAACAGGGAGACTGAACTTGAAACCCTCGACTTGGCCTCCATAAGCTATAAAAACCCTTTGGAACCTATTAGTATTCTCCTCAACTTCAAGGACAAAGGAAGACCCTGGATTAGTCTCCAAAACAGCATCCTTATACCAACTTAACATCGAAAAGGAATCAGATTCAGAGCCATACATCTTTTCCAAACACCTTTTCTTTGCTCTTGAAGCAACCTTATAACTAATTTCAAAACCATAAGTAGACTTGAAATTACTCATAATATCAGCAGGCTTCAAACCAAGGTTAAGGAACACATTGGACTCAATGCATGTCCTAACTATTTTGGACCCTAGCTGCCGATGAGTTTGATTCCTAAGCACACCTTTACAAGTACGTATGTTATTAAACTCCTTAATATAAAAACAATTATTTATAGGAGCCACAGATCCAATTACTTCCCAGCCACATTTTTCAGTTCCATGATTTTCACAAACAGCTCTGACATAGAGTGAATCATTCCTAGGTAGCACATAATAAAAACCAGTTTGAACCGCATACTTCCTAAGTTTATCTCGAAAATCCTGAACACTTTCAAACTTCTGCCCCTTGTGTAAAAGGTAAGAACCCCAATCATCTGACAAATATGACTTTGTAGGTCCATCTTTAAATCCATCATCTAAATAATCATTCTCATCAATGATTTCAGAAAAGCTTTCATCAAATAAAACACTCTTAGATGAACAGCTACTGCCAACATCCTTAACAACATTCACATCTACATGATCCAATTTATATATTTTTGCACAGCAAAATAGCATTTTAAAAAATCAAAGTCATTGTACAAATAGATGACAGGACAACCAGGAGAGGAGTATTGCAGATGAAAAACATCACTGGAAGAAAACCTAAATCATCGACGAATGGTGTCGATCAAGTTAGAAAACCTCATAAGATCATTCAGTTGAAGATAAAATCAGTTTCCAGTATAGATAAACTGAGCAATCAAAGAATCACCAACATTCCTACATATAAACAAACAAAATAAACCAGTTATTAACCCCCAATAACTTAGGTCACAACTACTAGACAGCTTGAAAACTGAAACATGATGCTTGAAAAACAAATAAAGCACAATAAAACAACAATTACTCGCACCTAAACACAGTTCAAACATAATTATTGACCACCCAAACTAGTTACCGACCCCCAATAACCATATCACAATTTCCAGAAATATTCCAAAACAGATGTTGTGCAAAAGGAAAGATCAGCAAAGTTCAGCAAACACAAATAATCAACAATTATTGACAACTAGTAAAACCTAACAACAGATTACAACCTAGCAGATACAACAAAAAGGATTCAAAACAAACAGCTTCACCAAAACAAAAACGAAAATAAATCTAAATCCAACTAAATTCAAAACAAACAGAACGAAAGAAGAAGAAAGGAGAAACAAACCGAGAAGGAAGTGACGAGCAAACTAAAGATCGATCTCGCTCCATCAACTAAGCGATTCTGGTCGATCTTGCCGGATATTCGTCGGAAAACGTCGACGAAAACCGCGCTGTCGCTCGCTCGCTCGATCTCTCTCTCTCGCTCGCTCGATCGATCTCTCTCGCTCTATAGCTTTCTCTCTCTTCGAAACAGAAATTTGAAATCTGCGAGGAGGCTGTTATACTATAAGCTAGAAGGGCATTTTGGTCTTGAAAATAATAGATACTGTGGGTCAGACAAGTAAGATTTGATGATTTGGGCAAAAAAAGGAAGACCTTGTATTGGAATGGGCTATCAAATATTAGATTCATTCAAATGGGCCAAGGGAAGGATAAATTAGTAAAAAAGGGGCATTTTCCCCTATTTTAAAGATACAGAAAAATTTACGTTTTGTTTTTTAAATTTACTCAGCTGACCTCATTCTATTGTGAATTTTACATAATGATTATTAAATACAATAATTATATAGAAAGAAATAATATATATTTACGGAGTCATTCTAATGAGGACCCTTATAACGAAGACTAGTTGAGAACATTTTGACTTATCCTACTTTTCGATCTTATATTCACATCTTAACCATTCAGTTTATAGGTATTTATGAAATAATTTGTAGAAGTGAACTACTCCTAAAAACTGAACGAATGAGATGCTCAAATGTGATAGAAAAATGGGTCTTTAAAACTATAAACCGATTGTATTCTTTATTATGTTCCCTGTATATTTTTATTTTCTTATTTTACTACATATTATTAAGGCATTAATTTATATCGATTGTGTGAAATAATTTTTTTTATATTATCATATATGTTGAAAACATGTACAAGGTGACGGAATATATATGCAAAAAAATATATTAACTATGGAAAATTAAATAACTATTGAAATAATCTATCATAAGATATATAAAATAGAGGGAAAAACACATACATAGAGAAAGAATGGTTATCCTTGTTGATGAAAAGAATTTTTTGATCGAAACCCAATACCTTGTGTTATTTGATTTTTAAGATATTTATGTTTTTAAATTATGGAATGAAACTGTAAATAAATATGTAGAGTGAAAAATAATTATAATGAGTAAATTTTTTATTTTAAAGATAATGGTTCATTTTTTTATATATCAACTATTTTAGAAGTTGAGTGATTAGTGAGTAGATTTACTATTTGAAAATTTGATAGGAGGTGTAAAAAGAAAACGAGAGGTCAACTGAGTAAATTCTTCTTATTTATCAAACAGTTTAGTTATGTATATCACTACCAGGACAAACATTTTGGCCGACGAAAAAGTTTCGTCAGCTTGTCAGCTTAATTCGTCGGCTAAGATCTTAGCTGACGAAGGCTCGTCGGCTAAGATTTCGTCGGGAAAAGGTTGTCGGCGATGACTTTAGCCGACGAAACTAGAAGAAGTCGTCGGTTATAGTCCCACAGTTTAGCCGACGAAAAACAAGTCGTCTGTTTTTTTCCCAGACTTTAGTTGATGAAATATTTAAGATATTCGTCGGCTATAGTCCAAGTGTCACATCCCAACCCTTAAATTTTTACCTTATTTACTAGCTTGGTATTAATAAGAATTTTACCGTCTCCATCAATGAGTTATGGTTTAATTGGTCTCTAGAGGGGTTTTGAGGGATGATATTTTCGGAGAATTATTCGTAGGAGAAAAATTTGACGACGGTAAAAATAATAAATTTTAGCTAGTAAAAGGTAATTTTTATTGGGGTATTTTTTCGGGGTGTTTTATTTGTGGAGTTGGTGTGGTTATAATGGGTTGGACCGGTTGGGAGGCCCAATTCCCTCCCTCTCTTTTTCCTTCTCTTTCTCTTCTCTCCTCTTCCCCGACTCTCTCTCGCTGCCGGAATTCTTCTCGGCCTTCTGCCGCCGTCCGGCCACCATAGACCGGCGCACCGGTCCCAAACGGTCGGCCGTCGACCCAGCCTTCTTCTTGGACCGGTGAGAGCTGCCCTAGCGCCGCCGTGAAGGAGAGAGCTCGCCCGGAAGCTTCAGCTGCGTGGGGGAGTCCCGACGCCGGAATTCGCTCTTCCGGCCACCATTTCTGATGATTTCAGTTCCATTTGGA
>NW_004443374.1:0-2006 GCF_000184155.1 Fragaria vesca subsp. vesca
AATTTTGAAAGAATTAAAATAAGGCATGAAATAATACATGCAAACCCTAAAACTCATATTAAGGATGAAGATGATGTCGCTATCCTACATGAAGTCAGCCATCTTGTTGCCTCAATCTTTGTTTAGATTTTCTAACCTATTTTCTAACCTAAGTGTTTTGATATTTGGATAAGTTTCACATCAAGATCTGAGTGATTTATATTGATGAGTTTGATCATCATCTAGAAGCCAGATAGAGAAAGAGCAAGGAATTCGAAGGCAAGGGTGATATTATGATTTGGTACTAAAATCTAATATATTTGTTTTGGTTATAATTTAAGATCTTCTGCTAAGGGAGAACCTTAGGCCGGTGATACTTCATTATGCATCAATGGTGTCTTTGTAAAAGAATACATAATTGGAAACGAGACTGTAAGCATCTAAAATGGATGATGAGAGGGAGGCATTTTGATTAAAATTTTATGTTTTCATAATCACTATCTTTAATTTAATTTGATGTAAATACATGGTGGAAATTAATGAAACAAAAGAACTCCATGTCAGATTCCACATCATTTGGTATGCGTTTTTTGGTATAAAACTTTGTGCTCTCTAGCATTTTATTAAAACAATAAAGTTAATAGATGGTGTATTAAGTATAAGATGTGTATCTAGTAATTATGAATGTGTTAATAAAATTTCTCTTGTGCCCCTTTTGTAACCAAATAATAATAATAATAATAATAATAATAATTTCAATAAATCATATTGTTTATTTAAGTATAATTTATTTACAACTAAAAAAATCATTATTCACACTTAAAAACGTTTTTCTAAATTCAATAAATTCACTGCCACATGACATTAATTTCACATTTGAAACGGGTGGAAACTGCTGCCCTGTCACAGTGACCTAAAGTGACTTAAAGTGACCCAGGTCATTTCAAAAATCTAACCAAACGGGTGAACTTGCTCTAAGATCTTGAACCCTGTGACACAAGTTGGGTTGAAAATACATAGTACTGGTCGGTTGCTTTCTTCTTGGGAGGAGGGAGCTTCTCAGCAGCGGCATTTGGAAATGAAACTGATACATGCTATGCATAACCAGTTAATAGGGCTACCCTATGAGCGAATGTGATGAGCAGAAAGTTTTGAATCGTCTTTTAACGAGTCGTTGTCGCTGGAAGTCTGGATGAAACTTATTGGGGGCAACGAACTAGAGTTCTTTGGCTCAAGATGGTGACTAAAACAGGGTCACGGAGAGCATCTAATCTAAGAGTAGAACTTGTATTGGTGGTTCATCTGATAATGAGGGTACTTGTTTCTGATGCACCCGTCAAAATCTCCTAATCCTGATCTTACCTCATAATATCAACTCTGCAGAGTGCGTCTGTTCCATGTAGACTAATCCCTGACAATAGTAGTTGCTTAAGAGATTAATCAATTTATGAAGGGGCAGCGTGATCGGTTGCAAGGTTTTTTCACGCTAAAGCTTATGAGCGGGATAATCTGGAAGCTATTTTGAGAGACTCCTGAAAAGATTTCTGAACTTGCTTTTCATTTCTGTTTTCTCCAATAATCTAAACTTACAAAAACCTACCACCACACCAAGGATAATCTGAATACCATTGCGTGAATAAGAAAAACATGAAGTGTTTGTGAGAGGAAAAAAAAAAAAGAGCGCAATCGCAGGTTCTATAAATTACTTGCTATCGAAAAAACAGTTCCATAAATTACTACACAGGCCTCACTCTTAAATATACTCTTGAGTCTTGAGATATAAATAAAAAAATTATGAATAACATTACATTTACCTATTAAATTAGAAGAACGATAACATCTTGCCAATGGGAACTAGGACATGATTAGCCAGCCACCTATGTACACAGCATGAGATAAGCAGACACAAGCAGATGAGACCAAGTGAAGTAGTCTTGTCACAATATGGTCCGAAAGTTCATAGATCTTACATATCCCCAGCTCCATCATCATCACAAGCATTTGATTTATCTGCATATTGGAGCAAA
>NW_004443375.1:0-4655 GCF_000184155.1 Fragaria vesca subsp. vesca
TAGGTATCCTATTCCTAATAAACGAGATCTCATTATGATTAACTATATATATATATATATACCAAAACACGGAAGCAAATAAATAAATAAAGCATTTGATTGATAGATGAACTAAAACATTTGATTGATGAGAACTTAGAATTACAAACTTACAAATTTAAATCAATGCATATGTAAGAGTAAGGGCTCTGTTTACATGAGTATTTTACTGGAGAGAGAATGGGAGGAGAAGAAGAGAAAAAATGAAGCCTGCCTCAAATGAAGCCGGAGGCCTCTATAAATAGAGATTACAAAAGTGATGAATAGTAAAAAGTGACTGTTGGTGAATAGTTATTTGTCTGTCACTGAGTAACTGTTGGTCATGTGATTTACTGTTGATGAATAGTGGACTGTCTGTCATGTGATTTACTGTTGATTTCTGTGGAAAAGCTGACTGAGATGGTCTTGACTGGAATTAATCAAACTCAGCATAAGGGTCGTGACTATCTTCATAATTTGCCCATCTTTTTGGTTGAGTGAGGAACTTTGATGACTGTGTGATGATGATTCTGATGGAGAATGTTCTTCGTCATCATCTGGAGATAAATTTGCTGCTTCTTGTAGTAACTGCTTAGCTAGATCTTTTAATTCTTCTGCTTTGAAAGATGAAGATGAACTGGAGGCTTTTTTCTTCCTAGAAGAAGATGGTGACTGATTTGTCTTCTTGGAAGAAGATGGTGACTGATTTGTCTTCTTGGAAGAAGATGGTGATTGAGGAGTTGGAGATGTTAACTGCGAGATTGGAGGGGCCGGCTGAATGGAAACCGGAGCTTTTGAACTCGAGGGAATAACTGTGAATTCTTCACTGAATTGAGTTAAAACTCTTTCAGGGTCGAATTTATCCCACCATTTTACTAGGAATTGTCTTGTAACCATGTATTCTTCAGGTTCAATTTTATATTGCCATTTTAAAATCCAAGGAATTTTATACTTGGCAATGAATTGAAGAGTGGGAGAAAACCTTTTCTCATAATCTGAAAGGGTCATGACTGTAGTAAATCTTGTGACTACATTCTGGAGTTGTAATGGGAGAAGATCATAAGAGCAACCATGGTCATCCCACCAATTGCAAAACCACATAGGGAACTGGCGATTGAATCTTCTATCGAAATTGAGGAACCACAAATGACTAAAATCCTCGGTTTGATGGAGGAATATTTTATCCCATGCTTCCATGTAATCATGATAGGTAAATGTGATTGTGTCTAATGTGTGGGGAGTAGAGGGGGAATCACCCCATTGGGCTAGCGACATGATTCGGATTATATAAAAGGAATGATATAATATCTTAGATTGGTCTTTTGGATCAAGGATTGGTTTAATGAATATTGACTCGGTTTTATACAGGATGTCTTTATAAAATGCTAATGGGGTTTTCCTGGAGGATAATGAGAGGTTGGACCAAAATAACTTTTTACTAAAGAAACAAGATTTTTTAGATGACTCAAGATGTGTTCAATGTAAAATAGGCCATGCTCGACCCTGATAATGTAAGGGGAGGATTTTTTATAAGTAACTGGACGGTTAGATGAGGAGCCTGATTTGTAAGGGTCGAACTGGTTGACTAAAGCTGATTGGTAACTGGGCATATTTGGACTGAGAGTGCTACCAAGAGCACTATAATGGTTGACTAATGCAACAGGAGAATGACCTGTAAAAGGAACTATGTTTGATTTTGACTCAGGTGATTCTGGCTTAACTGGAGAGGATGCCGTAGCTTTTGATTTTCCGGGATTTCTCCCTTTGGATGAGCTAGACATCATGTTGTGGCGCCCTGTAGAAATTCACGAGTTAGGAAATCTAGGATATGATTGTCACTGCCTTTAATGAATGCAATTTCAAAATCAAAAATACTTAAAATTGCTTGCCAATGGGCAAGGATCTGTTTACTAGCAATATTTTGAACATCTTTTTCTAAAACATCTTTAGGACTTTTACAATCAACTCGGACTAAAAATTTTTGATTTAATAAATCATCTTGAAATTTACTGATACATAAAACGATTGATAAAATTTCTTTTTTAATAGTACTATAATTTGATTGGGCTGGATTCCAAATCCCAGAATGAAAACGAACAATTTGCTGAGGATGATTAGGAGAAAGTTGTTGTTTGAGAATACCTCCATAACCTATTTCAGAGGCATCAGTTTCTACTATTTTATAGGAATCGGAAAGTGGGATTCCTAAGCATGGTAAGGTTTTGACATGACTCTGAATTTCTTTGACTAAGGATGTATGTACTGAAGTCCAAGGGGAGGGATTTTTTTGTAATCTATCGAATAGAGGTTTACAATGTTTCCTAAGGTTTTTGTAAAAATCTGCTACATAATTTAAAGATCCTACGAATCTTTGTAATTGATTTTTATCTAAAATGACATCTGGAAATTTGTCAGCGAATTGTATTGCTCTATCAATAGGTTTAATTTGGAGTTGGTGAATGTTAAATCCAAGAAAGCGAATGTTGGTTTGGAATAATTTGATTTTTGAGACAGAAATAACTAGATCATTATTCTTTATTATGGAAAGAATTGGTGAAGATGTTTCCAGTGTTGATCAATTGATTGAGAAAAGATTAGAACATCATCAATGTAGACAATGGAGAAGTGACTATAAGGATTGAATATATCATTCATTATGTTTTGGAATTCGCTAGGGTTATTTTTTAATCCGAATGGCATAACATTCCATTCATAATGACCAAAGGGGGTGACAAATGCAGTTTTGTATTTGTCAGCTTCACTAATTTGAATTTGCCAAAATCCTGATTTCATATTAAAATTTACTAAAGATAACAGATTTGTTTAATCTGTTAATGAGATCTCGTTTATTGGGAATGGGATACCTAATCCATTTTAAAACTGTGTTAAGAGGTTTGTAATTTATAACTAGACGGGGAGTCCCTCGTTCGATTTCAGCATTTTTCTGAACATAGAACGCTGAGCAAGACCAGGGGATTTACTAGGGCGAATAATATCTTTGTTGAGTAAATCATTAATTTTGTTTTTACAAAAATCCATAATTTCGTGACTCATTTGAATTGGACGAGCTTTAGTAGGGATGTTTTTCTCATTGAATTCTTTGATGTAGGGTAGTGAGACAATATGTTTTTCCTGTGCCAAAAGGCAGTAGGAATATCAGAACATATTTCTTTGATTATCTTTTCTTCAAAAGTTTTGATCTTTTGCTGAAGAAAAGAGTTTTGGAGTTGATTTTCAATTCTTTTGAAATTAATTTCTTCTTGGAGAAAGGTTATTTGTTTGATTTTTGCTTGAATGCAACCGAGAGTTTTTGAAATATTATTTTCTTGAAATGCTTTTAAAGTATGGATTTCGGGGTTTGAAAGAAAAGTAAATTTAACTGGTTCATCAAAAGGGTAGGTAATAATACCATCATATTCAGTTTTGAAAGGGTAAATTAAAGTTATGAAAGGTAGTCCTAAAATACTTTATCAGTTTAGATTTTTTTACCAAGACAAACGAAGTTTTGAAACAAACATTGTTTTGGCAGATATGGGCCTTAGGGATTTCGTATTTAATATCCATTTTTGTTCCATTAGCTGATCGTAAAGATTCTTTCGTTTTTTTCAAAATATTTGGAAGGTATTAAGCCTTCTTGGAATGCAATTAAGGTCTGCACCAGAGTCAATAAGGGCTGTTATTGTTATTTGGAAATCTTTTATTTTGAGTTGGACAGTAGTGTACCATTTTTTAAGCTGGATTTGGCGTATGGTACTAATAGTATTATTTTCAGAATTTTCAGCTTCATTATTGTCTGGGAAAGGATTTGGAAAAGGATTTTCAAGTGGATCCTGTAATTTAAGAAATTAATTATTTATTTTAGTAAATTTAATTCCTGTTTAATATCTTTATTGTCATTCGTAAGTTCTAAATGTGTTTGTTGTAAAGCATGTATTTGACTCTTGATTGTTTTTACTTCATGTTGTAGATCTTGGATTGTTATTTCCTTTTTACTAGTGGAGAATTTATCGAAAATTGTAGTAAGGCTAATTTTTTGTGAGGGAGGATTAACTATATTTTTTGGGTAATTTAATTTTTTAATTTTTTGAGGTATTCTGCTTTAAGTTCAGGGTTGTCTATTTTACTTGTTAAATCAATTAAGAGTTCTTCTTGTTCTTCCTGTTTGGAAAGAACATTTATTGTTTTACAATTACAAGCATCCTTACGTACACCCAAAAGTAATATTTGGGGAAGAACGTTCCTTGGATTCAGAGGAAGAAGATTTCATCATTGTGATGTCATCTTCACTCATTTCATTTTCTGAATCAGTGTTTCGTAATTCTAAAGTTTGTATAAGTTTTTCTTTTTCTTCTTGACTAATTTTGAGTTGATTAATAGTACTTTAAACTGGACAATTGTTTGCAAAGTGACCAGTCTTATTACATTTAAAACATTTAGTTTTACTTTTATTCAAAAGGTTTACTTTTTAGTTGGTGATTTGGTTTTTTAGACCAATTTTTGCTAAATCTATTTTTGGAATAAAATTTGTTTGGCTCAAAGTTATTTTTGTAAGGTGTAAATTTTCTTTTTGAATGGTAAGGAATAAATTTATTGCTTGCCTTTTTCTCCTTGAAGGAGGTAAGGGAGGTAGGCCATTA
>NW_004443376.1:0-6506 GCF_000184155.1 Fragaria vesca subsp. vesca
TTTCTTCATGGGATCTCTTTAGCTTTCTAATTGTATTTGTAAGTGCATTTGAATGATTTGATGAGAGCCTGGGAGGTGCTATGTGACGGGATAAAAGCAGATTCTGATTCTCCCTCGATGAGAACAAATCAGTTCCCCAGTTTCATACTTCCAGCTCTATTCAAATCTTATTATTGTTCTCTCCAAAAAAAAAAAATCTTATTATTGTAGTAGTTAATGTAGGGTTGTGAAATCCATACACTTTAAATTGAAATCCATACTCTATTTTTTTGTAACTTAAATTTTGTCTTTTAGTGACTTAAACTTTGTCTCTTTATGAATGTGTTAACTAAAAAATAAAAAAGGGTGTGCGAATTTCAATTTGGGGTGTGTGGATTTTAATTTGAGGTGTGTGAATTTCACGTCCCTTAATCCTTAATGTAAGTATTATTCTAACTTTAATGGAGTTTAACCTCGGAAAAGACATCATTTTGTTTCAAATGTTTCCAACTTTTCCTTATTTGCTTCTCCAAATCAACTAGCAAACTACATATACATCTTTGGAAAAGATTCAATACACAAATAAGGACAGGACTTTTGTTTTACAATTTATAAGGACAAAATCTTACAAATAATGACAAACTATTTTTATATTTCCATGTGTTAACAAATCATTTACAATTATAACTTTCACACATGAATAACTACATATAATTAGTTAGATTTCCAGCAATTGTAGTAGTAGGTTTTCAAGAGCTTAGCTACTGTAGTAACAACTATTTCCAGTAAATGCAGTAGTAGCTATTTCCAATAAATGCAGTAGCAAGCTTTTAGTGGCTCAGCTGATATAGTAGCTACTACTTAAAGTAATGTAGTAGCAAAGCTATTTCCAATAAATGTAGCAGCAGACTTTTAATGACTCAGCTAGTGTCGTAGTAACTATTTTCAAAAAAACGCAGTAGCATATTTTTACTGACTCAACTAGTGTAGTAACAATTATTTCCAGAAATGCAGTAACAATGTATTACCAGTAGGGTAGTAGCAAGCTTTTAGTGACAATTTCAAACAGTACAGTAGCAGGTACTTAGCGAAATTAATAAACAGTAGCTTAATTAACACATATTAGTATAAAGTTCATCAGATAATCTTGTCCATTTATAAATTGTTATCTAATGCCCAGCCTTAGTCGGAACTCGGAAGCACATAATTTTGAAAGGCTTGGAAGTAAACTAAACTCGACTGAGTTATCGAAGGTAGAGATAAATATGTGACCGCATGCTCCACGTTTAGCTTGAGTTAACCCAACTGTCCCAAGACATGTGGACACACTGCGCTTATATCTGGTCGGATTCACGAAACCCGGTGCTCTCCTAGTCTCCTCTCTAAAATAAATTCACCTACAAATGAAAACAAACAAACAAGGAAGAAACATCATTTTGGTTCATGCTCTTTAAGACCAAGAGATGCCTCTCGATTCAGATCAACACCGCGACCCTTTTGTTCAATCCCATCGAAACCCACGTCAAATCCCCTCAAATCCCACAAACCCATCGAAACATCACTCAGAGATTATATCTGTGTGTATGTAAATCCCGTTCTTTGTTCCCTAGATGATGATGAGTTTAATTTACATGTGTTGTGTTGCGTTGTGTTTAATCTCGGCTGTTGTGGTTTATTCTAGGGCTGGGCACGGGACGGGACGGGCCGGGATTTGGTGAATCCCGTCCCATCCCGAAAATAAAAGAACGGGACGAGACGGGACGGGAATGTGTTTTTAAAAATCTGTCCCGTACGTCCCGGTCCCGATCGGGATCGGGATCCCGACAAATTTTTTTTTTTTTTTTTTTCTAAGAACAAATTAATTGATTATCAAACACCACCACAGGTGGAAAAACGGGTTGAGAAACTCCAAGCATTCAAATGCTCCACCACAATTGATTAGTGTATGAAATTTTCGACATTTTTATGCTGTTTGGAATAACATTAATGAAATTAATGGAAAAAAAAATCCAAAAACACATAAACAAAAAAAAGAAACAATTGATGAAATTAGAAGTACTAAAATACAACAAGAACATAGGTGCATAGGTGCTAAATTACATCCCACTTTAAAAGTACTAAACATCCCACATTAAAAATTAACCCTCAAACAACAACTAAAAATATCCAAAAATCAACACAAGCAAAAAAAAAGACATGAATGAAATTAAAGTATTATTTTAGACCAAATTAAGTGTGGTTGAGTGCATTGTAACACCATGCAACCTAAAAAATCAAGTATAAAATGAATAAAATCAAGTATTCTAATATTACGGTACGGGACAGGATTTTTCGGGATAGTCCCGTCCCGTCCCGTTATGGTAATGTTAAAACGGGACGGGACGGGACGGGATTGCTATTTTCAAAACCTATCTCGTCCCGTCCCGCTAACTTTCAGGACGGGACCGGTACGGGATCGGGATTCCGGTACTAAGTGCCCAGCCCTAGTTTATTCAATGCAGGTGGAAATGGGACGTGAGTTTTGTGTGCGCGTCAACATGCAGTGTGTGAATTGATACGTGTGGGAATTATATTTTGATGATTTAGAGAAAGAGAGAGCGGTGGAGAGATGGCGAATCAGGGGGTGAAGGTCCAGAGGGAGAAACTTGAAGCATGCATGACCTGCCCGCTTTGCAATAAGCTGTTCAAGGATGCCACCACCATATCTGAATGTCTTCATACGTGTCAGTAGCGCTCTCTCTTTTAGCTCGTTTATGTATCTATCTCTCTTTGTTTAGCTTTTGATTCTTGGGATTTTGGAGTCTTTTGGCTGTGATTTCCTTGGTTTTTTTGATGTTTTCTGAAATCTGGGTGGTTGTGTTTTGATTGTGTTGATACAAGAATTGTTGGCTAGCTATCCCTTTATGATCAAAACACAAGGATACATGCTACATGTTGTAGTCTGGTAGCAAGGATTGCTCAAATGAAGAATGAAGAACCTGACAGATCTCATGTGCATTAGGTAGGTCATGCATGTGCATCACATTCATTCACCAAGGATGGCAGCAATAGTGCTTGCCATCCCGATTAGACGGATACCCATGTTGTATCTGTTCTATCTACTGGGTCTGACCATGTGCATATTCAAATGTATTTGCTTCAGTTTTTAAGTGTTTGAATTTCAAAAACCTTTTAGCACAACATTAGTCTATTTGTACTTGAGCTCCAACTTAGTCTAGGGTGGTGTGGCAAACCAACCCGTGACCACATAACTTGAGCCTTTGGTAACCAGCTGGGTTTTGTGATACACAAACCAAGTCAACAGCTGCCCATGTGATGCACTGCCCAAGCTATCAGCTGTCCTAAGTGTCCTCTTAGATAAAGTGGTTTTGTAGAGTCTTTATGTTTGACTAAATCTGATCTAGTTTTCCTAAAACCATTTGTCTTAATCTTTTGGTTTCATTCCTACCTAGGAAAGTCTATTCTCAGCTTTTTTTCTTGTGAGTGGAGAGATCCCTAAGGTCCTATATGTCCTAGTATTTCATACAAGCAGCTAGAGTCCAAAAGAACCTTGCTGATGTGGCAAACGTGCTTGCTTCCTCATAGTTGTGCATTTTGCTTATAAATAGAGAGCAAGACCTCTCTTCTTTGGTTGTTGAAAATAGTCTTGTTTGTTTTCTTCTATGGAGTCTAGCATTTTGCTAACTGCTCATTTATCTCTGAGTCTTCCCTGTGATTGTAAATCTTAGAGCTGAGTACCAAAACCTTTTCAACTCATATCATTGTGCATTTGCATACCTTGAGATCTGTCTAGGTGATGCAACAACCCCGGTGAAGCTGTCTATGAGAATTAGCTAAAGATGTTAGTTGAACTCTGCATAGAAGCTTAGATTAGTGCTATGTGTAAAACACTTGAGTGACAACAGAGCAAGTTCAGTTGAGTGCTAGTAGTTAGACTAGGCAGTATGGCTAGGTGTTGTGCTATCCTCTGAGTTGTGAGTCTTGTACGAAGTGTCTTTGTCTTTACAATAGTGGAATAGTTTGTCTCTCAAGAGTTAGAGGCACGCATTTTTTCTCCCTGGTTGCAGGGTTTCTGCGTATAAAAAACGTACTACTGTTATATCTTTTACTTTCAGTACTTTCCTTTTTATTTACACAACTTAGTCTCACAGCAAACATGATAGCACAATCTTTGCTATCCTTGTGTTATCCTTGTGTGCGGGATAGAGCAAAAAAGTTGTTAGGGCCTATTCACCCCCTCTAGGACCTTCAGATTGTTTCTCATCTGGGTTTGGCTTGGTTTGACTAGTCTTGCTGGTTTTGGGATGTGGGTGTTTTAAAGTTTCATGCTTTGAACTGAGAACAGCTTTGTTGGTGGATTAGCCAGGCAAATGTTAACAAAGCTTCATTATTGTTACATTGATATACATGGCGGTGCTTTCAATTGTATGAAAAGTGATATAATTTGACATTTCTAGAGGCCTCTGGTTGCAGTGGCCTAAGCAGCATTGCTTTTATATAGGCTCATAGGATGAATAATAGATACATAGGTTTCTGTATTTTTGTCAGTTCTCCTCTGTTGGTCTATGCAGGTCTATGCAGGTATATAATGATGTTGAAAATCTGTATGAAAGGTTCTCCTGTTACTTTAGCTTGCCTCTTTTTCATGATTAAGAATTTTGCTTATTTGATTGCATGGATATTCTCATGCTTATTGCAAGAGAGTTTTGCTTAAAAGTATTTTACCTCTTTGAATTCTCATGCTGATGCAGTTATAATAACTCAAAACTTCCTCACTTTGCAGGAAGTGCATTGTTGAAAAGATAACCGAAGAGGACATCGAAAACTGTCCCATATGCAAAACCGATCTGGGCAGTGTGCCCTTGGAAAAGCTAAGGTTGTTATTCTTTGTTTACTGTTGAACTGAGAAAAATATGACATGATGATGCATCAATTGGATGAATTGGTTTTCTTTAATAATTTTTCGAGTTGAATATTTCTTTTTAGTCAGCACGACATGGTTTATGCCATTACCAATGACCACTGCTTCTCGATGAACTGTGCAACTTTCTACATTAAGCAAAAAAAAGGTTTTCATATGAATTATAGTGTTGATGCACGTTTGGTAGTGGTAAATTTTCCTTGCCTTTTATTGTTTCAGATCTTTTTTGCGCATATAATTCCCAATTTTCCGTTTCAGTCGGCATTCCATGTTTAGGACATTACCATGCATAGAGCCTACTCAGATCAGTAAAGAAGCACTATTATTAGGATATGAGTTCATTGTGGTGAAGATTCAGTTCTTGCGGTTGATGAATTTAGCGAATTTATTGGAGATGGTATTAAATATGTTAAGTTTCCTGATTCTCTATGAGATTATGTCCATGCTACACGTGGCTGCATTTGTAATCATACAAATGTGCTCGAGTTAGCTCTTGATGGTTTCTGGAGATCTTCTGATTCTGTAACTGTAATTGTTCGGTTTCCTTCTTAGTTGTGTATGCTTACTAGTCTAACCATGCTTACTAGTCTAACCTTCACATATCATTAAGAAGGGACTATCGTCTGGATGTTGGGTTTATTCTGGGAGATGTTGACAAAACTTTTCAACATGTTTAGATGGGACCGTAAGACCGAACAAAAGAAGGATATTGTACTAAAGAGACATGTTTCCTAACACTTCATGAGCTTCTGTTTGGTTACACATGGCTGCATATGCAATCATTTGATGATTTAGTTGTCGATGGTCTCTGGACATCTGTAATTCTTCAATCCTTATACACTTGTAATTCAACATTTTATTTGTAATGAACAATAGACCAAATTTTAGAGTAATCTTAAGACTTTTTTTGTATATATAAATCATGATAATACTTTGTATAGCAGGCCTGATCACAGTTGGCAAGATGTAAGGGCCAAGATTTTCCCTTCCAAAATAAGAAAGGTAAGTGAACCTGAAAGTACACCTTCAGCATTTCCGGCTAGAAGAAAGGAGAGATCACTCTCGTCATTGGTGGTCAGTACTCCCAGAGTATCGTCAACCCAGGCAACCATGACTGGAAAGAGAACTAAAGCTGTTGCAAGAAAGGCTTCTACTTTACAAGGATCCAGTTAGTTGGTTGAGAGGTCTGCTAATAATGAGGAGGGTCTGCAGAAGATCATGCAGACAGCCAAAGCTCCGCGGAGGCCTCAAATAAGTCCGGTGAAAATACCAGGCCGGTGAGTATGCTTTTCCCAATATGCAGTTTCTGCAATGCCGATAAGTTTTGTTTCCTACGAGCTTAAAAAGAAAGCATACCTTTTGGTTTAACATACTAACGTTTATCGCTTTCTATTTTGACTGGTACAGAGTTCGATTTCTGCTGAACCCAACGAAACTGTATCCAATAAAGAATCTGAGAATGGTGCTGAATCATGGGATGGGAAGGACCTTTGGAAACCTCTAAATTGTTTGGTGGAAGTCGCAAATCGGACCAAGTCTCTAAAACCCAATTCACAAGGGTCTGAAAGAGTAGAACCAGCTATCAGTCCCGGTGAAACTCAAGTTC
>NW_004443377.1:0-2569 GCF_000184155.1 Fragaria vesca subsp. vesca
AAATTATACAGAAAATGAACTTACAAAACAATTACAGTAACAGATGAAGATCAAACTTCTCCTACTGCTTCTGTATTTTTTAGTTACTCCCCCATTAAATCCTCAATTAAGCACACTTAACCAACCTTTCATAATCAACTATTCTAAATTAGATAAACATCTTGAATCAAACGAAAATCTCCTTAGGAGAAACCTTTATAGGATGAAATTTCCTTTCATAGATCAACGAAAGCAATTATTTCATAATTGGCAATCATTTATGCTTGAAACTAGATCTGAAATATTCTTTCTTGATTTTATCGATCAACTAAACAACCAAAAAATTCAAACATTAACAAAGGCACGTTGGAAAACTTCCACTAGCTCAGTCCTTTCTAGTCATCCCCCTGTTGAAACAATAATAATTGATCATCTCAACAATCTAATCACAGCTTCACCTTTTAAAATTGCCATAGAAGATCCAGACACTAAGAAAATTAACCCCGATACTAAAAAACTTATTGAACAAAATAATTATACAAACCAAAGCCTAGTAACTATAGGAGCCCAGTTAGATAAAATAGAAACAAAGGTTAACAACATATTCTCTAAAGTTAATATCCTACCACAACCAAAACCAGAAACTCCTTTAGTTCATTTTAGTAATTTAAATAAACCTACCCTAAACCCTACTTCTTCAATTCAAAAGATTGAACGTATGTTAGAAAAATTAAAAACCGAAACCCCTGAACCCAGTAGGATTGCTGTAATTCATACCCAACAAACCGCTTTTTCCGATTATTCAGAAAGCGATTCTAGTAACACTAGACACATTACAGATTTAAACCAAATGTTTCAAACTTTAAATCTAGAACGGATAGTTCATCAAAAGAAGCGACCTTTTAAAACTTGGACAGAACGCCCTCTTCCCTTAGATATACAACCCACTAATCATCTTAATAATCAATTCTCAGTTTCTTCTGATAAAACTTATGAATGGAACATTGATAATTTATCAGAACAACAAATCCTAAATAAATTACATCATATGTCTATGGCAGCTAATAGCTATGTCACTAATCATAATTTCACCCAGCCTAAAATCATTGACATACTTTTCACAGGATTTACAGGAATGCTTCATTCCTGGTGGGAAAAACATCTCACTCCTGATTCTCGATCATCCATTAAACATGCCATTAAACGAGATGAAGATGGGACTCCCATCTTCGACGAACGCACAGGAATGGGAATTTCTGATGCTGTTAATACCTTGTTTTACACAATTATTCAACACTTCATAGGTATCCCTAGTCACATCACATCCAGAATTCATGATCAACTCAGTAACCTTAGGTGTCCTACTTTAAGTGATTTCAAATGGTACAAAGATGTTTTTATTTCTCGAGTTATGCTTAGAGACGATAGTAACCAACCATTTTGGAAAGAAAAATTCATAAATGGTCTTCCAAAATTATTTGCTCATAAAATCAGACAAGTTCTTAGTAAGGAAACATGTCACATAAACTATGATTCTTTAACTTATGGAAACATAATTACAGTTATCCAAAAAGAAGGATTAAGAATGTGTATAGATATGAAATTAAATGCTCAGATGAAATCAGATAAGAAAATAGCTAAATACGAATTAGGAAATTTTTGTGAACAATATGGCCTACCTCCCTTACCTCCTTCAAGAAGAAAAAAGGCAAGCAATAAATTTATTCCTTACCATCCAAAAAGAAAATTCACACCTTACAAAAATAACTTTGAGCCAAACAAATTTTATTCCAAAAACAGATTTCGCAAAAATTGGTCTAAAAAACCAAATCACCAACTAAAAAGTAAACCTTTCGATAAAAGTAAAACTAAATGTTTTAAATGTAATAAGACTGGTCACTTTGCAAACAATTGTCCAGTTAAAAGTACTATTAATCAGCTCAAAATTAGTCAAGAAGAAAAAGAAAAACTTATACAAACTTTAGACTTACGAAACACTGATTCAGAAAATGAAATAAGTGAAGATGACATCACAATAATGGAATCTTCTTCCTCTGAATCCAATGAACATTCTTCCCCAGATATTACTTTTGGGTGTAAGGATGCTTGTAATTGTAAAACAATAAATGTTCTTTCTAAACAGGAAGAACAAGAAGAACTTTTAATTGATTTAATAAGTAAAATAGACAACCCTGAACTTAAAGCAGAATATCTCAAAAAATTAAAAAAATTAATTACTTAAGAAAATATAGTTAATCCTCCCTCACAAAAAATTAGCCTTACTACAACTTTCGATAAATTCTCCACTAGTAAAAAAGAAATAACGATCCAAGATCTCCAACTTGAAGTAAAAACAATCAAGAGTCAAATACATACTTTACAACAAACACATCTAGAACTTACGAACGACAATAGAGAGATTAAACAGGAATTAAACTTACTAAAAATAAATAACCAATTTCTTAAATTACAAGATCCACTTGAAAATCCTTTCCCAGAAAATAATGAAGCTGAAAACTCTGAAAATAATACTATTAGTACCATACGCCAGATCCAACTTAAAAAATGGTACACTACTGTCCAACTCAAA
>NW_004443378.1:0-7854 GCF_000184155.1 Fragaria vesca subsp. vesca
AGGCAGGGTGAGTGATTTGCATGGGTTCGAGGATGGGTGAGCCATTGCTAACGAGCATGTCTCCAACGACTCGTGGACGGTAAGTGTTGCTTGATTAGATTGAGCGCAAAGACAATTTAGTTAAGTAGTCACATAGTTTTTGGTTGAGCGCAAAGACAACCTTAAACACATGAGAAGTCTTAAGGGTTGGAATTAACTTGCAATTGTGAAAACATAGATAAGATAATTTAACCTTTCATAAAAATACTTGCATGCTAATCGGAATTTATTTGTGAAGTGCTTACAACGTTGAAGTGACCAAACTTTGTAATTATTTGCCTTTGTTTTATTTTCTTTATTTTCTGCCGATTTCAATCCCCCATTTTATTCTTTATGTATATATTGTGTGAATATTTCTAATGACTTTGTTTTGCAGAATAAATTCTTCCCTAGTGTCCCCGGCTAGAATGATACCCTACTTACATGTACTACAACTATAGGGTTTTAAATTGCACTAACGTCATCTTTTGACAGGTCACCGACGAAAAAAGACTATAATTCGTCGGCTAAAGTTTTTTATTTTTTTTAAAATAAGTTTTAGCCGACGAAATACGCTTTAATTCGTCGGCTAAATCCCTATAAAACTGACAAAATAGACTATATTTCGTCGGCTATAGATGTTTTTATTTTTTTATTACAAACTTTAGCCGACGAATATTTTAAATTATTCGTCGGCTAAAGTCGGCAAAATAACCGACGACATGTTTTTCGTCGGCTAAACTCTAGACTATAGCCGACGAATACCTTAAATTCTTCGTCGGCTAAAGTTTGGGCAGATAACCGACGACATTTTTTTCGTCGGCTAAAGTCTGGACTATAGCCGATGACATTTTTTTCGTCGGCTAAACTCTGGACTATAGCCGACGACTTCTACATGTGTCGTCGGCTAAAGTCATCACAGACGACCTTTTCCCGACGAAATCTTAGCCGACGAAAGGTCGTCGGCTAAGATCTTAGCCGACGAATTAAGCTGACAGGCCGACAAAAATTTTTCGTCGGCTAAAGTGCTTGTCCTGGTAGTGAAGGCTTATAGGCCTAAAATGACTAAGTAGATCTGGTCTCTCAACTTTCACTACCAGGACAAGCACTTTAGCCGACGAAAAAGTTTCGTCGGCCTGTTAGCTTAATTCGTCGGCTCGTCGGCTAAGATTTCGTCGGGAAAAGGTCGTCGGCGATGACTTTAGCCAACGAAACTAGAAGACGTCATCGGCTTTGGTCCCAGAATTTAGCCGACGAAAAAGAGGTCGTCGACTTGTTTTCCAGAATTTAGCCGACGAATATCTTAAATGTTTCGTTGACCGTAGTGTGAGACTTTAGCCGATGAAACGTTTAATATATTCGTCGGCTATAGTATGTAAATAAAAAAATAATAATAACTAAAGCCGACGAAATATAGTCTGGTTCGTCGGCTTTAGAAGGGTTTAGCTGACGAAACATTCCATAATTCGTTGGCTAAACCTTATAAAAAAAATTAAAAATACTATAGCCAACGAATTATGGCGTATTTCTTCGGCTATAAGTCCATTCCAGTAAAAAAAAACCCGAAATTTCTAAATTACCATTCCAAGCAAGCTGCAAAATACACCAAAACAATTTCATATAACCAACAACAAGCACATAAAACTATATAATTCATCAACTACACAAAATCTAGATTGTCTAAATTAATATCCACTTCTGGGGGCTGCTGCGGAGGTTGCGGCGGCTAGGGTAGCGGTATAGCCATAGGCATAGGCGGAGCCGGAAGTCCCTGAAGCTGGGCAACTATAAACTCCTGCATGTACTGGAACATCTGCTGCTGCTGAGCCTGCTGGATGGAATATATCTCGGCAGCATAGGCTGCCTGCGTGGCATTATAGGCAACCTGCGCGGCTTGCTGTTCCCGTAGTCTCTGAACTTCCGACTCTAGCTGAGTCGTCCTGGTGGTCGTGGTCCTGTTGCTGGTCGACGCTGCATTTCATTGAAATCCTGGAGTGGTCTTTAGGACCCCCTCGCCCTTCTTTTCTAGACCCCGGCAGTAGAAGTTATTTGCTCGCGATGGGAAGACTGTGCCCATGATCCTCGCCCCAACCGTCAGATTCGAAGTGTCGATCCGGGACATGGCTTCGGACATCTCTTCCTCCTGCGTGTCCGGCCATGTCTCCCTCACTATAGCACTCATCACCTCATCACTAGCCTCCCTCACCTTCGCCTAATTGGATAGAAAAAAATTATTAATTAACATTTTGACATATATATAAGTAAAATTAAAAATTTAAAAACGTAAGATGACTCACAATATCCTCCTAGGCGTCAGGATGTGCCTTCTCGTACGTATAGACATACCAGTTGACTTCTGGATGTTCCCTGGCAGCCTCGTCCATGAAGACAGCGAACGGTCTAGAACCGGCACGATGGTTCCTTGTGTTGTGTTGCTGGTTCTGAGCATTCGCCCGGGAAACGGCCTTCAAAGAAAAAAATAAACTATTAGTAAAATATTTAAAAACGCACGTACTTAATGACAAATTAACTAATTAATTTTTTTAAATACCTGTTTACGAGGGTTGTTGAATTCTGATGTCAGAAGCCAACGCCACTCATACTCCCTGTACTGGAACTCAGCAGGGGTACCAGAACGTGCGTTCCCGTGCGTAGTCCAGTGGGTCCGCAACTCATTCTTCCACTCCTTGTACCTACAGATACAACAAAAATATTAGAAATATTATTAATATCACATACAATTTTTTTTTTTCATTAACTTCCCAACGTACCTTCCCCATGCACAACGTCCGCCCAGCTGTTCTTCAGGTGTTCGGGAACCTCAAACCACACCTGCATTTAACCGTTTATTAGTTTAGTTTTTCGAGAAATCAACAATGTAATACATAATATTATTGAGGCATTTTGTAAACTCACCGACATCGCGTTGTGGACCATGTCCTTACCCTCCTACGGGACCTCGCCCCAGTCTGACCACAACATAGGGACTATATCCCTAATGAGCGCTCCCACACGGCCGGAGTACGTCCTTGACTTCCCGCCCGATACTATGTGGCCATCCCGGTCAGTACCGATGACGATCCTCCCTAAGGTATTGACGGTCTTCTCGAGAGCCTTCCCTGTGACGGGGCCTCTCTTCTTCTTTGTCGGCTTCGCTCCAACGGTGCCTATCACATGATAAACCAAATTGATTATTAAAATCGGAGACCCTTTATTATTAATTATAAGAAAACAAATGATTCATCTTTCATTACCTGAGGGCGATGCGGTGGACGCGACGGATTTCGTCTTTGTCGCCGATGATGATACCCTCGCAGAAATAAGAGGCGTATCAAAAGGCACGAACTGGTACGCCGCTGATGGAGCCACTGGCGGGGGCAGTGGATAAATCAGCGTCCTTGAGCCATCGACTGCAGGTAAGGCCGGTATCATCAGCGGAAGGAACAGATGATGCGGCGGCATCTGTACCCCAGATGACCCACTATCCGAAAAAGTAGGACCCGGAGTGGGCGCTCGGTGTATCTCAGGCATACGGGGTGTAGACACCTCCGTCTAGGTTTAAGGCCACAGCTGCCTCGAGGAATGAGGGACGCCCCGCTGCCTCGATGAAGGGGCCACCTCCGGCTGCCTCTGCGCCGTCTCCAGAAGGGTCGCACGTCTGGTTGTCATGGGGCCCCGAAACAATGTTTGAGGGTTGCTAGAGGTTCCCTCAGATGATTCGGACCTTTGGCCCTTCGAACCCTTCGTCGATCTAAAATTACCGCTCATCCTGTTTAAAATATTAATTTGAATCAAGGCTGAGGCATGGGTGGATACACTCATTCAATGTTGCTCGTTAATTCAAGGCTGAGGCAACATTGAAAAAGTAAAAATTTAATCTTATCCTTCTCAAGTCTAAGGCTCTAGATTATTTTGTCTTTATTATATAAAAAATATTGTTGAAACCATTTTTTTTTCATTATGTTCATGCTTAAATTTAAACACTTAATATAATGTGAAATATATATATTTTTGAAATTATACTTGTTCAAAAATATGAATTCAATTAAATATATATATATATATTCAATAGGATTTGATATAGGTTTTTCTATTTTGTATTTTGTATCTTATGTTTAAAAATTCGATGAAGAATATATATATTAATATATAAGTAAAAAATAATAATTATGAATTAAAAGGTTTAAAATTGAACTTAATTTGATTCTGCAAAATGTAAGGTAGAGTTGAACACTAAAACACAAAAGCACCCCCAAATATGAAGTGAGCCCACGATGAATGCAGTAGCTAGTCATGGAATATAACAAGTGCATAGTGCAAGCTTCAAGTTCATTATCAACAAAGCATTCATGATCATAACAGTAAAATGGGAGATTGGACAGTAACAAAAAGCAGAGGTGAAAATCAATTTGAAATCAAAAGTAAAAAAGAAGAAAAACGCTAACCTTGGAGAAGAAGAGGAGCTGGAGAATTTGGGAGAGGGAGAGGGAGACCGGGAGAGGGAGAGGGAGGAGGCGGACCGGTATGCAGGAGGCGGAGGAGGCGGAGGAGGCGGACCAGGAGACCGGGAGAGGGAGAGGAGGCGGAGGAGGCAGACCGGGAGACCGGGAGAGGGAGAGGGCGATCAGGAGACCGAGAGAGGGAGGCGGAGGAGGCTAGGGTTTTTGAAACGCGCTGTGGAGGCTGTCGAGCGCTGGGTCTTCGTCTGTATACCGTATAAGTTTAGCCGAAGAAATTTTTACTTCGTCGGCTAAAATTTGAAATTCGTCAACTAAACCTTGAAATTTGTTGGCTAAACCTTTGAAATTCGTCGGCTGACCTTTGAAATTCGTCGGCTAAAGTACTTTTATACATTCGGCACATTGTGATTATGATGATCAAAATTGAGAAATGAAAATCCCACCGTCAGATCTGACCATCATGATAAAATACATGTATAGAAAAAAATTCAACTTGATCCGACAAGGTTAAGGGCTCGATCCAGTCGGTCAATCCGTTAAGTCAAACCCCTAAAAGCACGGAAAATGTCATTGGACCGTCTAAATTACGTATTTTTGCCGGACCTTCAACTGAAAATAGTTTCAAACCGATGAGACCCAACAAGTCGTATAAAAATTTTACTGAAAATAACCACCAAAGATAGGGCTACCCATAGGGATAAAGAATGGAAAATTGCATTGACCGCAACTATCGGCACCGAAACTTTACCGGAATACCATGATTTTTCAACCGTAGACTTATTTCACGATTCTGGTCATATCTTATTTCACGACTTTTTTGCATTTGAAGGTTCTACGTATAGTTTGTTTTTGAAACGGAACATTTAATTAAAACACTTGGTAAACAAGTTATACAACAGTAGTAGGCATGTTGTGATTGTGATGATCAAACTTGAGAAACGAAAATCTCACCGTCAGATCTGACCATCATGATAAAATACATATATGGGAAAAAATTCAACTTGATCCGACAAGGTTAAGGACTCGATCCGGTCGGTCAATCCGTTAAGTCAAACCCCTAAACGCACGGAAAAGATCATTGGACCGTCTAAATTACATATTTTGGCCGGACCTTCAACTGAAAATAGTTTCAACCTGATGAGACTCAACAAGTCATATAAAAATTTTACGGAAATAACCACCAAAGATAGGGCTACCCATAGGGATAAAGAATGGAAAATTGCATTGACCGCAACTATCGGCACCGAGACTTTACCGGAATACCATGATTTTTCAACCGTAGACGAATTTCACCATTATGGTCATATCTTATTTCACAACTTTTTTACGTTTGAAGGTTCTACGTATAGTTTGTTTTTGAAACGGAACATTTACTTAAACACTTGGTAAACAAGTTATACAACATTAGTAGGCATGTTGTGATTGTGATGATCAAACTTGAGAAACGAAAATCCCACCATCAGATCTGACCATCATGATAAAATACATGTATGGGAAAAAATTCAACTTGAGCCGACAAGGTTAAGGGCTCGATCCGGACGGTCAATCTCGTAAGTCAAACCCCTAAAGGCACGGAAAAGGTCATTGGACCCTCTAAATTACGTATTTTGCCCGGACCTTCAACTGAAAATAGTTTCAAATCGATGACACGCAACAAGTCGTATATTAGGGTATTCGTCGGCTAAGGTTTAGGGTTTCGGGTTTAGCCGATGAAATATTAAGGTATTCGTTGGCTAACCGCATCTTAGCCGATAAATTATGACGTATTTCGTCGGCTAAGATGATTTAAGCCGATGAATTATAGTGTATTTCGTCGGCTAAGATGGTTTAAGCTAACGAATTATGGTATATTTCGTCGGCTAAAGTATAAAAAATACATTAAAAAAACAGAAGGTTTAAACCATACTAACTTCATGTTCATATATCACCAAAATTCATATAAAATAACAGAAATATGAATTCAACATATGTAAACTATAAAGGTTATACATTCTTTTTTATTACAAATTAATGTAATCGGAATTAAAACTAAGCCTCGTAATCGGAATCATCCGATGAGTCTTCTTCGGTGTCAGAATTAATTTCTGGTAATCTATGTCTTTCC
Organism: Fragaria vesca subsp. vesca; assembly: GCF_000184155.1. NCBI lineage: Eukaryota > Viridiplantae > Streptophyta > Magnoliopsida > Rosales > Rosaceae > Fragaria > Fragaria vesca. The sequence continues at coordinate 6,583 of NW_004443378.1, forward strand.
TCATCGCCAGAGTCTTTGTTTGTTTCTTGATTTGGATCAACATCAATAAGTCTTGGCTCTTCATCACGAATTCGCACCGAACGACCCGCTTTAAAATTACTAAGGCGAACGGTAGAGGAGTTAGGAATACCTATTGCATTGGGCTCTTGATAAGCAACATCTTCTTCCTTGTCTTCGGCCTCTCCATGTGTAGCCGCCCGGTAAATTTTTCGAGGGTGCACAAGGTTGACTATTTTCCACTCGTCACCCTTAGCAAGGTCATCAAGATAAAACACTTGTACCGATGTGGCAAAAACGAACGGGCCATCTTCGTAAGAACTTGTAGCAGTGTTCACCGATAATATTCCGTACTGATCGGTCTTCATGCTCTGCGGCCTAGTATCAAACCATCTACACTTGAAGAGGTGCACTGTGTTGTCTTGCCCATAAACGAGTTCCACCACTGAATGGAGAACACTGTAATAGTCAACTCCATTCCGCCCACCATGCACCATGACCCCAAAATTCTGTGTTCTCCGTTTACTGTCTCTGTTCACATATAAATTGCACGCCATTCACCTTGCATATCGGATAAACTCTTGACATTATCGGCTTCATCGCTAGAAGTCTTAGTTCGTGCGACCAATTTGGGTGACCATCAAATTGAATATGGTTCATCTGCAACCAACCATTCAACTGTAAATATGAATAATTATGCAATAAACATAAACACGTATAGAAATATTGAATTACGTACCCAGCCGCCAAAATAATTTGCGAACTCCCTGTTGTGGTACTCGAGATCACTTTGAATGTCTAGACAATATAGATGGATGTCTTTCCAGTATTCAACTTCTAGACAGTTAATCAATACCCACCAGTGGGCAATGACTAGCTCATGTGGTTGCAACTTGTAGGGGTCTGGCAAAATTCCATAAACTTCAACATCACTGGAGAGTATGGAAAGATTGAACTTTGGTACATCTACCGGTATGGTTTGCGGAGTTTCCTTCAACGCTCCTAAATACAACTTCATGTAGGTGATGCACTCGTGCGCAATATATGCTTCAGCTATACATCCTTCAGGCGCGGATTTATTAGCCACATAATCTTTGTAGTCTCCAAGTTGCCTATAAATCAAGTTGCAAAGTGTTATGATTATTGCACATGTATATATATTGAGGAATTCAGGTGTAAAAAACGTACCTTTCCATGGGATACATCCAAGTGTAGTGTACTGGACCGGTAAGCAACAATTGCTCGAGTAAGATGGATCATCAGGTGAGGCATGAT
>NW_004443379.1:0-3286 GCF_000184155.1 Fragaria vesca subsp. vesca
TGAAAGACCATGTCCAGATTCATAAGATGGATGAATGTCTGTGTTCAACTCTTTAGAACTAGACGGTTTCTTTTGACCAGAATAGTACGAGCAGTGACAAAAGTCTGATGAAGCTCAGCCAATAAGAAGGCTAGCTAGCTAATTAAAAATTTTCGTCGGCTATGGTCAACTTTAGCCGACGAAATTAAAATTTCGTCGTCTGAATAATTTTTTTCGTCGGCTATAGTTTGTGAACTTTAGCTGACGAAATTTTTAAAAGTTTAGCCGACGAAAAATATAATTTCGTCGGCTAAAGTGCCTTATATTTGTAGATCTGGACAACAACTCATCTGGGAAAAAAAAACTATACGTAGAACCTTCAAACGCAAAAAAGTCGTGAAATAAGATATGACCAGAATGGTGAAATACGTCTACAGTTGAAAAATCACGGTATTCTGGTAAAGTCTCGGTGCCGATAGTTGCGGTCAATGCAATTTACCCTTACTATTCATTATGCTGCAGATTTGGTTTTTGGTGTCCGATTGACTATTGTGATACCTTTCCGGAAGCCTAACGGCCCTACGAGTCAAACTCATCGCTAACGCCATGATGTATGGGCCTTTTTGGCCATCCGAGTCCGTTTAGGGCTTCAAAATGCAGTTTTCTTATTTCCGATTAGAGTTGACCGTTTCGATCGAGCCCTTAACGTTGTCGAATCCAGTTGAATTTTTTACCATAGAAATCTTTCGTCATAATGATCATATTGGACGGTCGAATTTTGGTTTGTAAATTTTAGTCATCGGAATCACGTGTCTACTATTTTTCGTTATTATTCCCTATGGGGAGCCCTATCGTCGAAAGGTAAATGTCTCAAAATTTTTATATGGGCAGTTGCGTCTCATCTACGTGAGAGTTTTTTGTGTGGAAGGTTTGACCAAACCACGTAATATAGAGGGAGATATGAGCGTTTTCGTGTGATAAGTGACGATGGATTAGGGTTAACCGTATCGATCGAGTCCTTAACGTTGTCGGATCCAGTTGAATTTTAGTCATCGGAATCACGTGTCTACTATTTTTCGTTATTATTCCCTATGGGGAGCCCTATCGTCGAAAGGTAAATGTCTCAAAATTTTTATATGGGCAGTTGCGTCTCATCTACGTGAGAGTTTTTTGTGTGGAAGGTTTGACCAAACTACGTAATATAGAGGGAGATATGAGCGTTTTCGTGTGATAAGTGACGATGGATTATGGTTGACCGTTTCGATCAAGCCCTTAACGTTGTCGGATCCAGTTGTAATTTTTTACCATAGACATTATTTCGTCATAATGATCATATCTGACGGTCGTAATTTTTGGTTTGTGTAATTTTTAGTCATCGGAATCACAATGTGTCTACTAATGTTGTATAACTTGTTAGTAGGTTATACAACTTTGTGAACCAACTCTATATAGGAAGCAAAATTATCAAAAATCACGTGAAATAAGATGTGTTCAGAATGGTGAAATACGGCTATGGTTCAAAAATCACGTAAATCGGGTAATGTCTCGATGCCGATAGTAGCGGTCAACCCTATTTACCGTTATTATCCCCTATGGGGAGCCCTATCGTCGGAAGGCAAATGTCTCAAAATTTTTATATAGGCGGTTGCGTCTCATCTACGTGAAAGTTTTTCGTGTGAAAGGTTTGACCAAACTACGTAATATAGAGGGAGATATGAGCGTTTTCGTAAATTTATAGACTTTAGCCGACGAGATATTAAAAAAGTTGTCGGTTAAGGTCAAAAATTTTTGGACGGTAAACCAAATTTGGAGGAAAATTTTCAAAGGACTTTAGCCGACGAAAATATATGAAAAGTTGTCGGCTAAAGTCGAAAAATTTTCAAAATTTTTTGGCGGTCAACCAAAATTTTCAAAATTTTAAAAAGTTTCAAAAGAGTTTAGCCGACGAAAATAAAGAATTTTGTCGGCTAAAGTTCTTTATATAGGAGTTAGTTTTACCGAAGGTGGATGGTAAGAAGTCTATTTCGCCTGCCAGATTTTTTTCTCGGCCTAGCTCCGCCGTCAAGCCATCGAAGACCGCCACACTTGTCCCAAAAGCTTCGCCGTCGTCTCTACTTAACTGCTGGACAGGTGGTGCATCGAGTGGCGCCGCCGTGAGAGATAAATTGAGCTCCAAAACTCCGCCGGTTCGGATTCGGTGTAGATCGAATTTCTTCTTCCTCAGGTCACCATTTGGTGAGTTCTATATATAGATAAGTTGAGTTTGATTAGTACTACATTCCCCTAGAATTTGGTAGCTCGATTCGGTGTGTGTGAGGAGAATCGAAGATTTGAAGTTTTTAGGGTTTAAAATTGGGGATTTTTATATTTTGATTCGATTGACCTGTTTAGGCTTAGAATTGGGCTTCGACTTCTTTTAGAAAGTTGTTCGAAATATTGAGAGGAAGATTCTGTCAAATTTTGGTGGTGATTGGAGGTAGCCGAAAGTTTCTGCAGTTTTTTTTTTCAAAAACCAGCAACTTTAGCCGACGATATTTAAAGGTTTAGCCGACGATATTTAAAGGTTTATTCGTCGGCTATAGTATTTTAAAATTTTTTTATAAGGTTTAGCCGACGAATTATGGCATATTTCGTCGGCTATAGTTATTTTTAAAATTTTTTTTGTAAGGTTTAGCCGACGAAACAGACTATATTTCGTCGGCTATAGTTATTTTTAAAATTTTTTTATAAGGTTTAGCCGACGAAATAGACTATATTTCGTCGGCTCTAGTTATTTTTTTAATTTTTTTATAAGGTTTAGCCGACGAAACATACTATATTTCGTCGGCTATAGTCTGGGAAAAAATTTTTTATTACAGACTTTAGTCGACGAATATCTTAATTGTTTCGTCGGCTAAAGTTTCGGAAAAAAACCGACGACATGTTTTTCGTCGGCTAAACTGCGGGACATAGCCGATGAAATTTTTTTTTTCGTCGGCTAAAGTCATCACAGACGACCTTTTCCCGACGAAATCTTAGCCAACGATGGCTCGTCGGCTAAGATCTTAGCCGACGAATTAAGCTAACAAGCCGACGAAAAATTTTCGTCGGCTAAATTGCTTGTCCTGGTAGTGGGGCCCAATCCCGGCCATCCTGCATCAGTTTCTTTCTTCTAGAAATCGTACAGTTACATTTGAAATTTCATCTAGGTGTCTTCATAAGATTTGTAGTAGACATCTTAATGTCCATTCCAGAATTTGAATCACTTGAAAATGATTTCTCGATTAAGTTATGATTTTTTTAAGTTTAGGGTCTGCATCTATAAATT
>NW_004443380.1:0-5384 GCF_000184155.1 Fragaria vesca subsp. vesca
TGAGTATATATATATATATTCATATGTGAATGATTATGAGAATAATATGTATATGAGAGAATGCTAGCTAGCTATACGTGCTTTTCCACCATACTGAGGTAAAATCCCATTATGGTGCAACGTGAGCGTTAGACGCAATCGTTGTAGCCCTGTATAAAAATAATAATTTATATAGGGGATATGCGCGTATATTTATACACCGTCTTTTCCACCATAATGAGGTAAAATGCCATTATGGTGCAACGTGAGCGTTAGACGCAAGCGTTGTAGCCTTGTGTGAATTTGCTATTTGTTTTAGTTGTTTCAAGAAAATTCATACAAGGGATATGACGAGTGTAATACATACATATTTTATTTTAGCCTGAGAGGCTGTATTTTATTGAGCGTTGGAGACTGGCCGGTGCCAGTCATGAAATTCCAGTTTTCGTGTTCAGCGTTTTGAGCTGTCGCATGTAGCATATTTTCTTTTCTATGGAAAAGTAAAAATTGGGAAAGCATAAAGAATTATTTCCTTTATTTTATTTTTGTCCACTCACTCTAACGTTATTAAATGTTTTCCCCTGGGCCTTTCGTTTTAAATTGCCCAGTCTGTAGAGTTCGGGTTGGATCTAGTAGGAGGCGAGGCATAGTCACCCGCATTTCTGCCAGTTTTCATCAGTAGGTTACCTGTTCAACCTACTCGTGTTTTCTTGCTTCCGTTTGTGTTTAGTAGCTCTGAATACTTTAGGATTATTGTATATTATGTGATGTTTGGAAGTGTTGAATTAAGAGTGAAATTTGGAATTTTCGAGTTAGGGTTGTCCATCTGCAAGGGAGATTTTCTCAATCTTTTCAGTAAATTTTCCTTGGAGGTGGTCCCCGCACGACTTACTCCGGGTTTCAGGGTGAAATTTGGGGTGGGTCGTGTCAATAGCGCTCCTGCACCTCTTGGAGTTGCTGCTCATCAACTTTAGGAGAACAACTATGTGAAGTGGAACCATTTGAAGAATGGCTCAAGTCTCGCTCGCCTCCTCGTCCCATCCCTCTGATCTCTTTTCCTTTTCGAGTTTTGAGCACCGTACTTAACACCTCAATTTGTTAGGACTGAACACTTTCCATGATCTCCTCCTCCGTCGCGTCAGGGTGTTGTTCCTTAAATGTATCATTTCGTTTATTGACCTCATCAACCATGTCATTCTGTATTTAAAATACATCAATTAATAAACAAAACATGCAGCTCAACATTTCCATAATAAACTTGACATTTTGCATAATAAATAGGGAAACTTCACTTATTAGGTACACTTGATCAAACACAGCAGGGAAGCTTAATAAACTTGACATTTATTAATAGACCTGGGTTTAAAACACAACTGATTAAACTTGACACTGATCAAACTTCCAATGCATCTAAACCACAAGTGGAACAACATTCAATTCTGGGTTTTGTTCACTTAAATCTTGAACCGCACAGAGAGAACAACCTAAAGCCAGAGACATCCCAAATAGTGTTTCTCAAACAAAGTAATGAACAAAAAAGCATTCAAACCACAATAGCACAAGAGCATGGTCCAAAATCAAACCAAAACGTTTACTATCGCAAAGGACCTGAATAACAAAATATCATGCAATCAAAACAGACATGAATATAAACCCAAATATTTAACAGAAGATCCAAATTTATTTATAAAACCACGAGTGCCATAGGAAATTAAACTTGTCCAAGTACCAAAACACACAAAACACTTTGATTTGGGAATCACTCCCTGGTTTTAGCCAATAGACTTTGTTCAGTGTCTACTGTTAGCCAATTGGACAGTGCCTTCTGTTAGCCAATACACCATATATAGTCACTGTTAGCCAATACACTTTCCTGATATCTTGAGGCGGCGAACGAGAAGGCATCGTTTAAAATGTTCATGATAGCAGGGTCCCCGTAACTAGCATTGGAAGATCTTGTCTGCTGATTATGTTATGCTTCAATTTCTGCAAATGTAGGCATTTGAACTTGATTTTCGCCGTGCCATGTCCATGTGGTATAACTAGGACAAATACCGTTTAGTGCCAAGTGAGAATACATGTCTTCATGTGTTACTAGTTTCCGATTGAGACATTTGTTGCACGAACATATGTGAATAACTTTGTCTGCAGGACTATGTAGATGCACGAACTCAAGAAAATCAAAAATGCCTCGCATATAAAGAGGGGACCTCCTCCCTAATTGCATCCAGCTCTTGTCCATGTTGTACACTATCACTAACGTGAATACTAAACGGGAAATATATATATATACACACTTTATTATTATATATATAAGATATATTAATGTACGTTGTTCATATCGCTTAATCTTCACATTATGCCTCCGGTTAGGGCCCTAATCCCGTTTGAGAGCACATGATATTGTGATTTCGTTTATTGTTGGGGCGTTTCGAATTCGTATATGTGAGAAAATTTCGGCAGCATCTCCCTACAGTTCCCCAAGTGCACGAATATCTATACCTAGTATGCACTCGAGGAACAATAAATGAAGATCTTGTCAAAATATATATACCCACAACCGAAAACAAAACGCACCAACAACAAATGAAATCTCAATGTCATATGCTCCTAAACTGTCCAAATATGGGAAATTCGATAACCATTTTGTTAGATACAGTCGTAACATAATGATTCTCGAACGAGATTTCTAAGGGTAACAATATATTGATGAATGTATAAGAATATTATAATTCTTAATTACATGATTCATCATTTTATTTTTTATTCATTTAAAAACACAAATGATTTGCATGAAAACTAAAATTTGATAAACATATTATTAACATAATTATTAATCATACACACAAAGCTAAATATATATATATATATATATACACTCTAAAAATTATACACACAAAAGTTAGATATATATACACACAACAAAAAACATAATATTATACACACATATATAACAAACATATATTATACAAATATATTATACGTATACACACAGATTATACGTACAAACATATTATACACACAAAACATATATGTACAAACATATATATTCAACATGTATATACACTATCAAAGTTACATATATCATGCATGCATTAAGCAATCAAGTAATTGGACCGGCAAAGTCACTGGAAAGTTTGCCGGAAAATATGCCTAAATAAAGAAAGTATATGAATTAAAGTAGTTACATACCAATTAGGGCAGAAGTTATGGGCAGAAGTTCTATGTGGGGGGGGGGGAGCTTAGCTTTTATCTGCGTTCTCTTCTGGGCAGAAGTTGTATAAATGATGCATTTACTAGCCGACAGAATATTCCGTCGCCTAAGACACAAGGCATCAGCAAATTCGTTCTGCGTTGTGTCAGGTAATAATGACATTTCTTAGTTGATGGAACAAAGCGTCGGCTAAGAAAGACATATTCGTCGCCCAAGAATTACTTAGCAAACGGCACAAGGTTCGTCGCCCAGGAGTCACTAAGCTGACAAAAAATGGTTTGTCGCCCAAGACCAGCCTTACCGACGAAAATGTGTTGTCACCTAGGAAGATATTAGTCGACGGAGGATGTCGAAAGTCAGTTTCAGTCGCGTAAGAGTTACTAAGCCAACGAAAGATTACTGACTGAAAATATTCGTCGCCTAGGATTTACTAAGTCGACGGAACTTAGACGACAAATTATGTTTTGTTGGATAGGAATATCTCAGTTGACGGACGTCCTTGATAGTCATTTTTCATCGCCTAAATAGATCTTAGGCGACGGTTGTGGTGTCATATACGACGGTTATTTTTTCGTTTGACGAAGACGAACTTAGCTGACGGAATTTTTTTTTTCCGTCGACTAAGACGATATTTCCTGTAGTGTCAGTTAACTTACGGCTAAAGTAAAATTACGAATTATGTCAAATTGGAAAAAGTTTCTTATTTAATTTGGTCATTATCGATCTTGTTCTAAATGATTCACAATATTAAGAATTAAATTCAGTTTACCTCACTGTGGTTTAAAGGTGAATTTATGTTAATTAGTCCATAAACTTTCAATTTCATCAGATTATTCCCTGAGGTCTCATTTTTTTGTCTGCCATCTCCTATCACTCATGCTCTGTCCAATTGAGATGTTGAAATTTGATGACGTGTGATGACGTTTTGAGGGTTGAGAAGCTAAATTACTAGAAAAACAAGAGCTCAGGGGATAATCTGATGAAATTGAAAAGTTTAGACTAATATGAATTCACCTCTAAACTCTAATGGGGTAAACTGAATTTAATTCTAATATTAAAGAGCTTGTGTAGAAAGTGCATGCAGATGCAAAATCAAAGTGAATTTATGTACTCAAAAACAAAAGTTACGTGTTCTGGAGAGACAGAGGGAGAGCCAAGGAACATACATGTCCATAAAATCCAGGTGTAGATTCGTTAGTTTGTAGAAAAAGGAGACATGACTGAATCGATCATATTAATGTTTTTTCTTTTCGATAGAGATATCAATCATATTAATGTTGCTTATTGCATATATATAAATACTGGCAAGTCTGTATATATATAAAGATTAGCTGGGTAATCGTCAAGGAATAAGGGAGCCCCTGTCATCTTCGGTGGCCCTTAGAATTAAGGGCATGCACCCAGTTGCCTCTGAAGCGCAGAGGTTCAGAAATGGTTGTGGGGATGCCACGAACACAGCTATGTAGCATTAATTATTAGCATGCATATGTGAATCGAAGGCGTATCAGGTTCTGAAACCACAGAAAATGATCCAAGTTCGAAACCCTAGCTATGTTTTGGCGGGTTGGTTGGGTACGTGGCACTGATCGATCGCTCTAGCTAGCAGGAAATGAGCATTTGTGCTCAGTGCTCAGCATGGGCTGATCCACGCCTAGGGCTGTCTAGGCTGCAGCTCATAGAGAAATTTGGGCCAAAAACCTTCAATTATAGGTGTATATATATATATACTAGCCCGTAAATTTGGGCCAATAATTCAACTGCTCAGTGTGAATTATTTACTGAATATACGTAAAATAGGAGGAAGGTTAGGGTGAGTTGATGCATATTTGTGCTTAGTGTTCAGTGTGATTTATATACTGAATGTGTGTAAAATAAGAGGAAGGCTAGGATGAGTACTATGCATCAACCATTTTTAAATAATATATAAAAATGAAAAACTTGTTGTACAAGTAAACAGGTCATCCAATAATATAGTGACATGTGTAAAAAAATTATAAATTTAAGGACCTTTTAATTATGTTATATGTAAATTGTTCAAATACTTATAATGAGGGTCGTAAATATTGTAATTACTTGGTTTACCACAGTAATTACCACTAAATACGTTAAATGTGGTATTTATAGTAAAAATATAATGAATAGTGTAATTTACTTAAAAAAGGACCATAATTACATAAAAAGAACTATTTTA
>NW_004443381.1:0-17264 GCF_000184155.1 Fragaria vesca subsp. vesca
CTCAAATGAACTTTATTGCCAATATACATATGAAGACATTGAATCTGTACCTTACCTCTGCTAAAGTCCTTACAGCTTATCCTTGCTTTAGCACCAGCCTCTGCTTGTCCTTGCTCTTTACAAAGTACCATGCAATAACAACAACAAAAATATTTCAGTTTAAACACCCAAATAGCAAACAATTGTATTTAATATAAACAAATCCTCCTCTTTAATTATAGTCAATCTAACCATGGCTTGGACCATAGAACACGTTATGATATGCTTTCTCATGTAGATTTGGAATATATGCAACTCACCGTGTAGATAATAGTTAAGCTATATGTCGAGCTAACTTAATTAATATGATATTCTCAAACAGATATATAAATAGAGTCTAAGCAACATCAGAAATGTGATGAGACTTGCATCGAGAAGGGAGATTAATTATGGGAGTTTGAGAAGAGAGGAAGATACATAGTTTGGTGAAAAAAAAAAACAAGAGCAAGTCCAGGATCAAAAGCTTATATACCCAACTGAAAGTTCAGTAGAAACTACAAGGTTTCTCAGAAGAGACATTTGACAAACCATATAGATAGTTAGTGAACTATTTAACAAACCAGGTACATCAAGAGCCTCATTCAATTGAAGAATTTTGGTCTGGCAATTCAATAAATGCTTACAAAACCTGCCATTCAGATACAACATGAAATCTAGCCTAATACAGAGGGATAACAATAATTACATGAATTCAAGCCTAGTTGAAGATAAAAACCATATAGGGTTTCAGAACAGGTTTTGGATAAGAACATCAAGAACTAGCATGAAGTCACTAATATGTCTGCAAATGCATTGTCCTGCAAACTAGATAATCATAACTACAATCCAAGCGAAGACAACACAAATTATTGGTTCCAAACTGCAATCTTGACTATCATACCATATCATAAAAACTATTTGCTGCAACTTCGTACCATGGACCCTCACATATGAAAAGCTTAGGAGCAAATTGACCATTGAATTCTGTTGCCAGTATGATAACAAAATAGACCCTCACATATGAAATTTAGTATGATATTCAAGATAGCAAATTGAATTCGTTTTCTTCTAAAGATCTTTTAAAGTATTCATAGAAAATTAACGAAGCATCAATTCATTTCATACACATGATTTTGGTCTACAATACATACGAGAATAACCATGAATCAGTAAACATAAGATTCTACCTAACTTGAATTAGACCTAAAACCAGTTATTATATCTTTTTTGAGAAAATGAAACAAGCTCTCAATCTGCTCATCAAATAAAGTCAACTCCCAATATGTATACTTGAACCCAATACCTCAAAACATAATCAAACACTGTAACACTTGCATAAAAAACCATTTAGATAAATCAAGAAGTAGTAATATCACTACCTAATCACCAGCAAACTCCTCCAATTGCGATAGAACACTCGGTTTCTTTCCTCCAATTTCTGCAGCCAAAGAAAGTGAGTCAAGAATCAAGAAATTGAAGTGCAAGCAGACTCATTAACAGGAACAATCCAAAATCGAAAACCAAATTACAAAGAGGAAAAATTCGTAAACCAAACAACCCAAAATCAAAAACCCTATTACCCCCAATTCGTAAACCCTAGACCCATAAACAACCCACATCGTGTGATAAAGTGAGAGAGAAAGCTAACCCAAATCGAAAGCTTACCAAATTATCACTTGGAGTTGCAACGAAATCGAAATCGAGAAAGCTAACGCAACTCGAAATCGAGACTCATCTTTCGGAGTTTAGGATAAGCGAAATACAGAGAGGGGGAGGGTGAGACTCGATTTAGCAAAGAGGGAAGTGGGTTTAGGCTGAGACTTGGTTTAGCTACTCTGAGTCTCAACTTTCTATTTTCAGTTGTAAACGGAATTGGTTTCACTACTCTTGCTGTTTTGGAATTCAGTTTTTTGTAAAGTGTTAAACGCGCAGCTCTTTTCGGCCCTCTTACATTTTGGCGCCGTGTTAAACACGCGACATATTTCCCTCCATATACATTAGGTCAATTTGAGAATTCAGACTACATAAAATGTAGTCTAAGCTCGAAAAATTTAACAAGACTTTCTATGGTTTTCGACTTAAATTTCCTATTATCAGACGACAATTAAATATCGTCTGAGTTTTTAAACTTGTAAAAAATTTGGAACACAATCAAATTCATGAGTTTTCACCCATACCAGACTACATAAGTTTATTTTTCTGTCGTTTAAGTTCATCGAAACATATCAGACGACATGCCTGAAAAATTCTGTGGTCTGAAACCTGTCGTGTGAAGCCTTTTCTGACGTAGTGAGGGGAAACAAGTACAACAACAAAAGGGCAAAAGGAGGCAGCCATATCTTGGGCCGCAAGGGGGTGTGCAAAAGAAACCGTCTACAACTTGCTCGAAGCCTAGTTCTTCCAATTCTAGAGGACCTTCCAACCAGAAACCCGAACCTTTTCTCTACTACTTCTGTAAAAAGGACGGACATATGAAACGAGATTGTGCTCGTTACAAAAAATGGCTTGCAAAACAAGATAACGTTTTGGTTTTCACTATTTTTGAATCAAATAAAAAAATCTGTTTTCACTATTTTTGAAACCAACTTAGTTTCCATACCTACGAACTCCTTTTGGATCGATAGCAGCTCACCCATCCATATTACCAACTCTTTACAAGGTTATAGAACAAAGAGGAAACCAAGAAAGGATGAGCTGCAAGTGTTCATAGGCAATGGAAACAAAGTTCAAGTGGATTTCATAGGCCCCGTTAGAATAAAATTAGAGTCAGGATTTTCTTTGGATTTAAAGGATGTAGCTTTTATTCCCTCTATGAGGAGAAATTTAATTTCTGTTGTCAAACTTCGTAGACATTCTGGTTTTACTTGTTTCATTGATGATGAAATAAAATTTTATAAAGATAATCAATTGTTGGGTACTGCCTATCTTTTACATGATCATTGGTGTTTAAATTGCACTTTTTCTACGGAAGTCATGCTTGTTGAAAACTCAGGTTTTAAAACTCTCTCTATTTCCAAAAAGGGGCACTTTCAACAACCAAAATCTTCTTTTCTTTGGCATAAAAGACTTGGTCATATTTCAAAAGAAAGAATTCAGCAACTTCAAAAACAAGACATTCTTAAGGATTTAGATTTTTCGGATTTAATATTTGTCTTGGTTGCATCAAAGGAAAATTTACAAAATTAAGAAAGAAAGGATCCACTTGAAGTTCTCATCTTTTAGAGATTATTCATACGGATATTTGTGGTCCTTTTTCTGTGAAAACAATTTGTGGAAACCGGTATTTTATTACTTTTATTGATGATTTTTCAAGATATTGTTACCTTTATTTAATTTCGGAAAAATCGCAAGCCCTTAATATATCCAAACAGTACAAATCAGAGGTAGAAAATAAGTTCGGAAAGAAAATTAAAGTGGTGAGGTCCGATAAAGGAGGAGAATACTATGACAAATATGATGAGACATGTCAACATAAAGGGCGCTTTGCCCTTTTCTTGCAAGAGCACGGTATTGTTCCTCAATATACTATGCCAAGGACACCAGAGCAGAATGGAGTTGCAGAAAGTATAAATAGGACTTTGTTAAATACGGTGAGGAGCATGATCAATTCTACAACTCTTCCTACCTTTTTGTGGGGAGAAGTCATGAAGACTGCCAACTTTATCTCCAATTATGTTCCCAGCAAGGCAGTTGATTTGACTCCTTACGAGTTATGGGAATCCAAGAAGCTGGCGTTGCATTTTTTCCGGATCTGGGGATGTTAAGTTGAAGTTAATATCTACAATCCTGATATTAAGAAACTAGATCCCAAAACCACTAGTGGGTATTTCATTCATTCATTGGGTATCCTCCGAATAGCAAAGGGTTTCGATTCTATTGTCCTACACATTCTACTCGGATTGTCGAATCTATGAGAGCCACTTTTATTGAAGATCCGCATCTTGAATCAAGAAATCCAGAATTTGTGTTGGAGGAAGAGGGAGAAGAATTGCAAACAAGTGATGACAATACACAGAGTACAATTACTATACCCATAGCAGCCCCATCAACTAAAGAGAGACCCCAAGCCTTGCACATTTATGACTTTGATTCTAATGAACCCCATGCCATGCAATCCATGCACGTTGGTGAGTTTGTTCCTAACCAAGCCCAAGCTTTGCATGGTAATTTTCATGCTACGTCAGCCACACCACTTGTTCAAGATCTTCCTCCACCACCACAGTCACATGTTATTTGAAAATCACAAAGGATCAGGAAGCCAGCCATCAATATTGATGATTATTATGTCTACATGCAAGAGATTGATTTTGATATCGGAGAAGAGAGTGACACAACTACATTCAAAGAAGCAATTCGTAGTGCCAATTCGACTAAGTGGAAAGATGCTATGGAAGCAGAGTTAGACTCGATGAGAAATAATGAAGTGTTGGAGTTAGTAGAGTTACCTGAAGGAAAAAGAGCTATCGGTTCAAAGTGGGTTTATAAGACCAAGAAAAATTTAGATGGCTCTATTGAACGACATAAGGCGAGACTTGTAGCGAAATGATTTACTCAAAGAGAAGGTATTGATTACAATGATACTTTTTAACCGATGTCGACGAAGGATGCTTTTAGGTTTATTATGGCTTTGGTTGTTTATTATGATTTAGAATTACACCAAATGGACGTGAAGACAGCTTTTCTTAATGGGGATTTACAAGAAGACATCTATATGAAGCAGCCAGAAGGGTATGAAATTAAAGGTGCTGAGAACATGGTATGTAGACTTAAGAAATCGATTTATGGGTTAAAGCAGGCTTTTAGGCAATGGTATTTAAAATTTGATTCGGTTGTGGTGAAAGATGGTTTTGTGGAGAATGAAGTAGATGAGTGCATATATCTGAAGGTTAGTGGGAGGAATTTCATCTTCTTAGTTCTCTACGTAGATGATATACTTCTGGCAAGTAACAACTTGGATTTGATTCTTGAGACAAAGAAGTTTCTAGAAAGTAATTTTGAAATGAAGAATTTGGGTGAAGCTTCTTTTGTTTTGGGCATAGAAATTAAAAGAGATAGAGCATGTAAGCTTTTAGGACTCTCACAGTTGAGTTACATTGATAGAGTCTTGAAGAGGTTCAATATGGAAGGTTGTTCAAGCATTGATGTTCCCATGGGGAAAGGAGATAGATTTAATAAGGGACAATGTCCACAGAATAACTTGGAGAAAGAATCCATTGAGGGAAAGCCATATGCATCATTGATGGGCAGTGTCATGTATGCACAAGTTTGCACGCGTCCGGACTTAGCTTTTGCAGTTGGGATGCTCTACAGATATCAGTCCAATCCTGGAATCGTTCATTGGAACGCAGGTAAGCTACTTTTGCGATACTTGAAGAAAACTAAAGATTACATGCTCACTTATAGAAGGGTAGACAATCTAGAACTTGTCGGGTATTCGAATTCAGATTTGGGAGGTGACAAAGATGAAGGAAAATCTACATCAGGATTTATTTTTATGTTAGCTGGGGGTGCTATTTCTTGGAAATCGATCAAGCAAGAGGCCATTTGCACTTCTACCATGCAAGCTGAATTCACAGCTTTACATGATGCTACAGTTCACGGTATATGGCTAAAGAACTTTATTTGTTAGACTCGTCTAGTGGACTCCATAGAACGCCCCATTACAATTTATTGTGATAATACCTCAGCTGTGTTCTTTGCCAAGAACAATAAACGTTCTTCTAGTTCTAAGCAGATACCCTTGAAGCAGCTATTTGTTAGACAGAAGACCAAGAGTGAAGAGATAGTTGTGCCTTATATAGAGACTGCAAACATGCTAGCTGACCCTCTTACGAAAGCTCTAGCAAATAAGGATTTTATTAGACACACCTTTAACATGGGAGTAGTTGCTAGTTTTGATCTAATTGAATAGTGGGAGCTTGTAATCAAGCTCCATAAAGACTGGGCCATGGTGAGATAATGGCATTGCTATTCTTTTATGTTTGTGAACTTTATGACATGTCATTAAGATTGATTTGGATGTATTAAACCCATACGTGATGTTTCTGTTCACTTACATATTATATATTATTGCTGCAGCTTATGATTTAATTGATAGCTATTTTTGCTTGAAGGTTTAATTGCAAAGAGGATTGTATGTTCATTCGTGGCATACATGCTTCTTGGAAGCATCAGAAGATTTGAGGATGCTCAAATCATAAAGTGGACCACCATATGAAACAATAAGGTATCACATTAGAGAAAGTTTCATATAATATTTTATTTAAGTATTATCTTATGATCATGTGAATTTTGTGCTTGTAATGTGGTTATGGGACTCTTACATTAACAGGTTATGTAAGTTGTGGTATAGTTCTTTACTTGTCACATATTTGACCAATCATGAGTTGGTTTGTTGTCATATATGTATTCTCGTGCGCATTAAGGAATTATTTGATTCAGTTGAAAATTGGTATTGTTGTTATAATACATGAAAGTCCAAGTGGGAGAATGTAAGATATTAGACATATCATCTCTATTAATAAAGCCAGAAGGCTTTTTTGAATTTGTCAACGGTTAAATTTTTAAACTACCTATAATACCCTTGATTAATTAAAACTTTAAAATATGTCTTTTAACAGATGAATGACAAATTAGTAATTGTAAATGTTATTGGAAACAAGAAAAAAAAGAAAACAGAAAGAAATCAGCTTAAAACGTGGGGGAGGTGGGAGAGAAAAGTGGGGAAGAAAATCAAACTTTGAGCATAACTGTAATAGTAAAAAAAAATAAAAAAATCACACACGCACGTAGTGGGGGTTAAGATGCTAGTGTAATATAATCTTAAGGAAACCAATTAGTCAATGATCAAATAGTTGAGAATATAATAATGATTATCTGGTAAATATATTATCTATGTGAAATAATATATTGATAGGAAACCTAACAAATAAAGGATTAATGTAATCCTAGAGATATACTGTCAAGATTACTAGGTCATAAAGATGTGTCTTATTGTATCATCGATGGGTTAGGACTTTAAGACATCTGACCTTATAAATACAGGGTCCCAGGCTCACAGTCGATACGCTAAACATTCTGCCCCATTAAGATATAGTATAAGGAGATTGGAGAGACTAGAAGATCTTGTATTCCATTGATGACATCAACCGATCGAAGCAGTGGCATCCGGACAAGGTTAGTATATTATTTAGTTGATCAAAACTTAAGGAATATGTGTTTCTATCAAGGAAGCAAAAATCAATATTATCGGCGATATTTCACCGAAAACATCGTTTTTTTCACTCACCGAAATTTATTTCTCACCCTAGAAATTTTGGTCCGAAACTATCAATATATCACGATATTTCGCGAAATATTCGATTTCTCACCGATATTTCCGGAATATTTCAGATAAGTGCCACTCTGCTCATGTACTGCACCCCACTTAGCCAATTTGCAGTGGCTGGTCTTGACCTTGAAAGCGAGGCCAAGTTGCCAACTTGCTCCTTGTCTCCATTCTCCAAACTAAAAACCAAATTATGCTGCCAACAGGTTTCGAACCTTGTTTGGCCTGATACAAGGTCAATGCCATAACCAACCTTGCTAAGCATCTAAGTTGTTCATGTATGCATCTTTTATGATATATATTTCTTTTTTACGAATCTGAAAGGTAAAGACTTGTGTAATTGTCTAATATACAACTAATTTATAACTATTTTTTACCTACACTTCTTAATTCTTATTTATAATTATCCATTTTTACCCATGTCATGATCCTCTACTTCCATTTTTCATTATTCTCTTCGTGAATTATATCATTTAATGACTAGTCTTCACAATACACTGAAGGCTCTACACAGAAAGACGATGAAGATAGTGAAAATTTTATACCTCAGGTCTTTTACATGGTTTTAAATTACTTATGTAATTCCATGTGAAATGTATCATATGTATATAAGACATGATGATCTAGCCTCCATTTGGGTTTCCAGCCATAAAAAAAGTAGTAGATGTTTAAATTATACTTTTAAGAATTATCAACCGTTCAGTGGTTACTTTTTCCCCCTTAAATTACTACAACTCCCTATAGATCAATGTTTATTCAAGGTTTTCTTTTCAAATATAGTAGATAATATAGAAAACAAACATCTCTCAAAGTTTCATTTAAAATTTCCTTGTTTTTCTTCATATTCCGTCAATTTTCTCAATCTTTTACTGCAATCGATATTTCCCTGAAATTTCGATCGATATTTCCCTGAAATTCCGTAATCACCGAAATTTTCTTCCTTGGTTTCTATGTATGCATATGAATACAGACCAATAAAGATTATTGGTCCACACTACTAGAAGTCAGGACTTATGTGACGAAATGGTTTCGTCGCTTAAGAGTGAAATTTTATCGCATAAGTACTTATGAGACAAAAATTTCGTCGCATAAGAATCGTCGCATATGTGGTGTCGCATAGGTACCAAAGCGACAAAAATACATGTTTCATCGCTTAAGAAGAACATAAGCGACGAAACATGTATTTTCGTCACTTATGTTCTTCTTAAGCGACGAATTACGTTTCGTCGCTAAACTACTTAAGAGACGAATCTTCAACACTTAAGAGACAAAATGCTTCGTCGGTTTAGTGTTTACAAATTTTTTTTTTAAATTTAATTAAATTTGATGTTTATCTATTAAACAGGAAATTAAAAATATTTTTAAACCATATTAGTTTCTTTTTTTATCATTTTCTTTTTGAAATTTATTTTTCATTTGTTCCCTTTTTCTGCCGAAACACCACCACGCGCCGCCGCCACCACCAAACCCACCACCGACCTCCACCCACCAAACCCACTGCCGGCCTCCACCCACCAAAACAACCAACATTTACACAATAACATTCACAATTTCATTCACCCCTCATATTTCTAATTCAGCCCCACCTCCTCCCTCCTACAACAACAAATCATAAGATGGCCGAGCAACTCCAAAGCTCACTACGTCTCCCATGGACTGTCCGCCTCTTCGTCTCCGCCGCTTCCTTCTTCGTTGACGCCAGTCGCCGCTAAAACTGCACAGTCAACAGTCGCCTCTTTAACTTCTTCGACTAAAAGCCCTCCCCTCTAACAAAGCCTCATAGAAACCTTAAGAGCTCTGACGTCCTCGTCTTTTGCAACCTCTGGTTCCGCCTCTACACTCCCACCTCCACCAAGCTCCCTGTCATCGTCTTCTTCCACGGCAGCGGCTTCGTTTTCATGTACCACCACATGCCACCACATTGTGAAGGAGGCGGCGATTTGGTTCAACTATAGGAGGCGGCGACATCAAGGTGAAGGAGTTGGGCAGAGCGAGGGGTTGGGTTCGGGTACGATTCGGAGAGGGAGGAGGCCAGATCTGGTGGAGAGAAAGAGAGTGAGGGTTGGGTGATGGTGAGGGAAAAGAAGAGGAGAGATGGTTGAGGGCTAGGTTCGATATGAGGAAGAAGAACTGATGAGGAGAGAACAAAGAAGTAAGAACAGATGGAAGAACATGAAGTGGGAGAGAGAGTTTATAAAAAGATAAAAATGAGGTTTTGAATTTTTGGTTTGAAAATTTCTAGAAATTTTGGCGGAAGAGGATTGACCGCCTAAATATTTGGACCTATGCGACGAAATTGGTAGCTCACGTCGCCTAAGTAGGAAATCACTAAAAAATTTGTCGCTTAAATTTCGTCGCATAAGTTCTCGCTTAAGAGACGAAATTTTTCAAATTCGTCGCTTAAGTAACCATTTAAGAGACGAAATTGTTTTCGTCGCTTAAGTGAGAACTTATGCGACGAAACTAGATTCGTCTCTTAAGTGGTTACTTAAGCGACGAATTTGAAAAATTTCGTCTCTTAAGCCTTTTTTCCTAGTAGTGCCATGACTGATACTAGATTACTAGTGATATGATTTTTCTGCCTAATTTGAGTTTGCAGAGTGCACTAGACTTGGGGACGAAACCCAGCTCTTATCTCCCGAATCACATACACTTCATGGGTAATAATATATTTTGAGATGCATCTAAAGAATGACAAAAGAACCATGTAAAAGATATATGATTTAGGGAAAGGTGGCTCGGAGAAACCTTCTTGAATATAGAATTGATGTTGTTAGACTGATCTTTAGAATCTGTATCATTTCACCACTTCCATCTAGTTAGGGATGATTCGGTGAATCTTTTCCACTGGAAGAATTGCAATCGAGACTAGCAATCGTCATATTTGTTGCATGGTTCTCGTTACAAGAAGGAGATGTTCTTTCTTCAATTGGCTTTGGTCGAAAAATTTCGTTCTCTTTTGTATAGTTTGTCTCTAACCAAACCTGCATCTGTTGATCCATATAAAATTTCATATGCTCCTGGAAATTTCTTGATCAGTGGTTCTTTATCTAGTCCATATAGTTCTTCACATCTGCAGCAGAAAGCTCTTTATCTTTTTACCGAATATGGATTCCAAAGGAACACAAGACTTGCAATTGTCAGTCTCACATTCCATGGTTGAATTTTCCTGACCTGAATATCATTCTCAAGCATACAGGAAGAATCAATTTTTTTTTCAACCACCTTCTCATTACTTCCAAAATCTATAGTATGATTTGTTACTTCTGGCTAAAAAGTAGAGAAAACAACTTTTTAGAGTGAAGATGGTTCCACTCCCCACCCAAGCAACGTTTTCCTTAAAATAAAACCAATTTTCTTCTCTTCATATACATTGGACCCATCATTTATTCTTGGACCCACTAATTGCCCGACTAATTAAGTGACCAATTAAAAAACAACAACTGAATTGCCGGTGGTCCCCATGCGAGCTTTTTCAATTGCTCGACTGATTTTGAGCAATTCATTGCTTTTTAGCAGATCGGTTAGTTGATTACTCCTCATGTGCAACCGCTCTAAAAGTTGCTCTAAATCCAACTTTTAGAGCAAGTTCCTACTAAACGGTCCCCCTTGTGCATCCTCAAAATATCATCTCCAGCAACACCCTCCACATCCATTGTCTCTTTTTTCAACATGTCCATGCAATCAAATAGAATGTTTGACCCTATCATTTTTTCAGACCAAGTCACTCTGCTTGTATTAGCTAGAAAGCTTCGTGTTCTTTGACCTGTTTTACTTGTGGTGGTGGCTAAAACCATTTGGCCATGAAATTGGAAGTTGAAAACCAAGTTATACTTAAATTAAGTTGGAGCTTATGAACACTAAGAACCAATTCTATCTAGCTTTTGGTCAATCAATTTAATCTATAATGACAACAGTGACAACGGTAAATCATATCAACTCGTGAATAACAATAGAGGAATATGAAAAACAAACAAATATATTTTTCAACAATTAGGAAATTGAAATCAATCCACTTGTCTCTTATGTACTTTATTCCAAGAGAGAAAAATGATGTGGGAATATGCGAAGATAGGAGAATTTTAGAAGCAAGAGAGACAAAGAGAGAAAATTGAAGAGGTAACATGGAAGAGAGCTTTTAAAAATCTTAATACATCTAAGGGTTACATTCAAGGGTTGAAAACAAAATAATTACTTAAAAATAATTATCACCACCATTATATTTACATTCAAAGGTGACTGCGTGGTTGACCATGAATTTCTTGGTCAAATACTGACCAGGTGATCATGATTGTATACTTGTTAGACTTGTTATTTGTGCTCCCGATTTGCTTATGGGGTTTTAAATACTTCTTATTTTCAATGTGGTAACATCTTATATTACTTATCCGATTTTTATAAAAATGATCTTTGCAAACTTTGCTTATGTGTTTTAAGCACATGTTTGTTATAGTTTATTCAATTGTTTTCATTTCATTGAAGGTACCACTATATATCTAACTATTGGTTACAGGCCCAGACCTGAGATTTTGAGGCCTGAGTCGAACTCTCAGAGTGGGGCCCCCTAATTTTTATATATATATATATATATATAATAAATAGCATATAACATACCAAAATATATATGATTTTATTGCAAATACTTATTATGTCAAATAAGGATTACCAAAACAATTAGATGGTTAGTAATCTTAATTGTATTATAATACCTATCTATACAACAAATATTTACCTAATCGTGTTTGGCTGCTTCTATTTAATATTTAACTTTTATGGTACAATTAAGTAGTAATTGATGGTTTGAGCCTCCTCATCACGTGTAATTGTCTTTGTTTTAGGATAGTTGTCTTTAATTCATGTCAAGTATTGTCCAACAGACCAAAAAGCTACTTAAAGAAAAAAAAAAAAAAAATTTAGGACAACTATAAATTTTTTTTTGGGCCCCTTAGATTTTTGGGCCCTGAGTCCCAAGCCTTTTGTGCCTCTATTCAAATCCGGGCTTGATTGGTTACTAAAATGATATTGCTACAATGAGATAATCCACAATCCATCAATTTTTTTCATCTTGATATAAAAACTAATGATTTGGCATAAAAAGCCTAACAACTTTGTATATATATCTAACTATTGGTTGCTAAGATGATATTGCTACAATGAGATAATCCACAATCCATCAATTTTTTCATCTTGATATAAAAACTAATGATTTGGCATAAAAAGCCTAACAACTTTGTATAAATATGAAATCGTTTTGCTCAATTATTTTTATATCATTAAAGTTACCACTATATATTTAAATATTGGTTACTAAGATGATCTTGCTACTATGAGACAATCTATGAATGTTTCATCCCGATATAAAAACTAATGAATTGAACATAAAAAAACCTAATAGTTTTGTACGAATATGAAATCGATTCAACAAAATGTTCTTATAAGATACGATATTTATATATTATTTGTTTGAGCCTTCTAGACATGTACGTAATGTTTTATTAGGAATGAAAGTTCTTATAAAAAAATTAAAAAACAAAGAAGAAGTTAGATATGGCAATATATCATTGTCCATGTCCTGTCTTTGCCAAGTGTAGTGCAGTAGACTCGGCTGAACCATTATATTTGTGTTTGTTTTGTTTTTTATATTTTTGGGATGCCAGTTTTTTCATTAGCCTTACTTATGTTTGAGCTGTTTTAGAATGTCTTTGAAATATAAGAAATATGTCTTGGATTTGGGTCTTTTCAAAAGGAACCACAGTCACAGTACCAGCTCGTGCAACTTGATTTCTACATAAAATGAGTGTTTATTTTATCTTTTTGATTTGGCTTTCTTCTCTTTAGGGTTAATGGAATGCTTGGAACTGAGATCCTCGTAGTCGAGGGAAAAGAAAACGTTCCGAAATGAGTGAAAAACATAAAAAATATGCACCCAATCCAAAGCCGCGATTTGAGATTTGTGACAACCCGGAATTTTATTATGTATATACCTATTTACAAATTTGCTTATATATATATATAGTTCCTATCCAGAGTGAAGCTTCACTTTGAAATTATGGTGTGAAGTTCCTTATTTGACTCACTTTTCAGTCATATTTCCACATCTCCACCGTTCAGTTTGTAGAACCTAATGCATAGATCATTCTTGCCAAGCTTCATTGAATTTGATAATGGTTAAGGTACCGAATTAGATTAAATTGACGAATGGACCATAAATATGTCTATTCAGAACTGTTTGTGTAAATAACGATTATGAAAACCCAAATGATCATCAAATTCAATGAAACTTGGCATGAGTGATCTATACATTAGGTTCTACAAACTGAACGGTGGAGATGTGGAAATATGACCGAAAAATGAGTCAAATAAGGAACTTTATACTATAATTTCAAAGTGAAGCTTCGCTCTGGATAGGAACTGTATATATATATATATAGGTATGATTGTTTTAAGTGTGTGTGTATATATATTTAGAGTTATATATGCTGAAAATTAATATAGTTATATAGTTTCTTTTATTTTTATTTTTATTAAAATTTAATGAGTAGGATTTTTATCCAAGCCCCATACCCAAATACAAAACCCAAGCCCAAACTTGATAGCTAGGAAAAAAGAAGTGTTTGTCGTTTAGGCAGAACGACGTTGTCCTCTTCTTCTTCGTCTCCTTCACCGCCTTCTGCTTCTTCTCCTCCGCCTTCTTCCTTCCGACCTCTAAACTCGAAGCTTTGACCTTTCTTCTTCACCGACTTCTTCTTTCTTCCAACCAGATGTTTCCCAATCCAAAACATTGCCGCCATGAAACCTAGAAACCGTCCTTGAAACACCTAGCAGCCGACTTCATTAAGCAGGAGATGTCAAAATTCTTGGAGACTAAGTTTCCAGATGGATAAGAATTGGGTTGAAGTGTTCAATTTGACTTCTTTTAGTCTTTCTTGGACTCCACGTTCTTCCCTCTTTCCAGACCCTATAAATAGAGGTTAGTGTTCAAAGTTTTCCATATGGTTTCCTTGAATTCACTGAGAGAGAGAGAGAGAGAGAGAGAGAGAGAGAGAGAGAGAGAGAGAGAGAGAGAGAGGAGAAATTGGTGTTGTAGGAAATTGGTAGAACTCAGGTTAGATTCTTTTTATGTTCAGATCAATTGATTGTGTTCATATGCTCTTAGTTTATGAATTTAGAATTTGACATCACTTTGGAATCTTTGTATGATTGTTTGTTTGATTGGAACAGTTCCTATTAAGAATTGGTTTTGGTTTTGTTGTTGTTGAAATCTGTGGCAAGTAGGAATACTAAATCCTTTGGTTTTGGTTATCTTTTGATTTGATTTATTTGTTAGCCAAATCAGTTCTTATATGTTATTAACAGCTGGAAAATCAAGTATATGATGTTGTTGTTATTGTTGTTGTTGTTGTTGTTTGTGTTGTTATTGTTGTTGTTGTTGTTGTTTGAATTAGCTTAAGATTCTGTTCATGTAGTAGATTTATTCTTTTCCAAACAGAATAGAAACTGATGAAGATGATTATAGAACTTTAGTTCTGCAAGTTTGGGTATCCTAAGTAATTACAATGTTGTTGTTTGAATTAGAGATTCTTGTTTTCTCTTACACAGCAAGAGTTTAGAGTGACTAAGAAACCTATATGAGTATAAACATCCATAGAACTGATTAGGAACCTTAGACTTTGCATGAACTGAAATGACATTTGAATGAAAAAGTTTCTGTAACTTGTTCATTTAGTTAACTTTGAGCAGCCATATCTTTTAAATTAATCATGCATTTTAGAAATCATTTGCATGTATTGAAAGTTCATATTCTTAGCTTGATATCTGGGTAGTTTCATGCAAGTTCATTTAGAATTCGTTAGTCAAGTTTGGAGCTGAAAACATAGTTGAACATTCTGCAAATCAGCTTTCTTGTATTTTGGAGTCAGTCACCTTGATTTCTAAAAACCGTACACTTAGGTTGGTTATTTGAAGTTTGTTTCTTCATAAAAGTTGTAGCAGACATCTTAAATATTATTCCAGAATTTGAATCACTTCAAAAAGATTTCTTTAGATTAAGATATGATTTTTTAAAGTTCAGGGTCTGCAGTAAGAAATTCTGCAGATCAGTTTTCTGTGTTTTTGACCCAGCTGCATTTTTACTAAACCCTGTGCATTTCAGTTGAATATTTGAAGTTATTGTCTTCATAAAAGTTATAGTACACATGTTAAACATCATTTCTGAATTTGAATCTCTTAAAAAGGAGTGTTGTAGATTAAGTTATGATTTTTCAAAGTTAAGGTTCTGCATCAGGAAATTTCTGCAAATCAGTTTTCCAACTTTTGGACCAAGTAATCTTTCTATTAAAACCTGTACATTTTGGTTCAGTATTTGCAGTTTGTGTTTTTACAAAAGTTTTGGTAGACATCTTAGTTATCATTTCAGAACTGAAATCTCCTGAAGATGATTTATGTACATTAAGTTATCAATTTTCGAAGTTGAAGGTTAGTTTTAAATGGTTTCTGCATTTGTTACTATTTTACTGTTTGTTCGTCTTGTTTTCAATGGTTTTTTTTCATTCAAACTTGTTTAGATTCACCACAAACTGAACACACACATTCTCAACTTTCAAACAAAGCTTGTGACATTATTTTCCAAATTTATTTGAGATACTTATGCCATTTTAAAATCAGCTATGTGTAACAGTTTTTCTTCAAAATAAACATGCATCACATTTTGCTAGTTTTTTTAGCACATCAAATGTTATCTTAATGGCCTGAGATTTTAGATACTATGTTTTTGAGACTTATGCTTTAAAGCAAAGTATGTTCTTAAGCCATATGATAGTTTTGTGTTTAAAATTAAATGTGTGCTTATGGATAGGACCGTGAATTGTATTCGGATATCTATTTATATGTAGGGACATGTACATTGGCAATAGCTTGGAATCAAGGTAGGGGGATCTGGGGAACCTCTACTCATTTGTATTGTGTGCTTATATGTTTGTTGATATGTTTGTTTTGGAATGATTGTGTATTTGATGGAATTACATGTTTGAAGTATATGTTATCATTCAGTGCATCATTCATTAAAATCATTTGAAGGATAAGGGTGGTGAAGGTGATATGAAATTAATCTTTTGTGTAGTTGAGTCCAAACCTCAGCAGGAACCATGTCCCAGGTATGCCCGTGGTTATTGCGCAATTAGTATAGGAACGATAAGGGTCATTTGGGACTAGAGAAAGGGGAACGGACAAGATGACTAGCAAAAGAGGGTTAGGAATTGATTTTGGTGAAGTTTTTCATACAGTTGAGTATGCTGAGTCACCTTCTTGGTAAAATACATGGTATGGGACATGTAGGCTCAGTTTGTTCAGCTATGTGGATTAACTGGTGTAGAACATTCATTTATGTATATCATGTAATCATTCACTACCAAAAGAAAGGCTTTAGCCGACGAAAATAAAAAAACCAGGTCGACGAATCATTTTTTCGTCGGCTAAAGTCCACTTTAGCCAACAAAATTTTCCTTCGTCGGCTAATTTATATTTTCGTCGGCTATGGTCAACTTTAGCCGACGAAATTAAAATTTCGTCGGCGAAAGAATTTATTTCGTCGGCAAAAAAGTTCACAGACTTTAGCCGACGACTTTAAACATTCTTTAGCCGACGGCTAAAAAGTGCTTTATATTTGCAGATCTGGACAGCAGCTCATCTGGGAAAAAAAACGGGAGAAGAAGTTTGGGTGTTGTCGAAATCTGTCCATAATTAGTTTGTGGAGCTATATATAGGTACATACAAGTGTATATATGTTGATTTTGAGTTTTATTTGAGTTGATCGATTTTGAGTGTGATTGAATTGATAGATTTTGAGTACGTTGGATGTATATATATATGTGTTGATCGATTTGGTTGATGATTTGATAACATATATGAAGTTGTTATTAAT
>NW_004443383.1:0-3674 GCF_000184155.1 Fragaria vesca subsp. vesca
ACCGCCATTGAAGATTGGTGCTCCCTCTTTTCTAGGGGTTGAAGTGCCGGTTTTAAAGGTTGTTTTTTGTCTGCTATATGTTGCCTTGGATTAAGATTCATGATTATGTTGCCTCGGATAATATTGTTGCCTTGGAAAAGAGAGAGAGAAAGGTTGCTTTTTGTTCAATCTTCTGCAAACAAACGTTGTCTTGTCCCGAAAATTAAAAGGTTCCCTTTTTTCAATCTTCTTCAAGCAAGTCAGACTATGGTAGCCTTGATGCCCCTATTAAACCATCCAACAAGTTTGGATTTGTGTTTGCTTGAATCTATATGATTCTGTGATTCAAAATAATGGTGCTCCCTCTTTTTCTGGGGTTGAAATACCAGTTTTGAAGATTGGTGCTGCCTCTTTTCTTGTGGTTGAAGAACCAGTTATATGTTGCTTTGTCTCGAACTTTAAAAGTAATGGGGTTGAAGCACCGGCTTAGAATATTGGTGCTCCCTCTTTTCTAAGGGTTGAAGTACCAGTTTTAAATGTTGTTGTGTTTGTCTTCTACAACAGACATCTCTCTCCTTGTGCATATGCCTCTGTTAGAGATCACTGAAGGCCTTCATTTTGGACATACAACTGTCAAGAGAGTTCCTTTCTAGAAATGCCTCGCATGTTTCACTTATCTCACATAAACGGGTTACCATTTGATAGTGTTTATTATGATTCTGTTGCGTCAGAGAGAGAATATTGTTGCCTTGGATTAATATTTTGCCTTGTCTTGAAAAGAAAAAAAAATGGTACTCCCTCTTTTCCTGGGGTTAAAGTACCTGCTTTGAAGATTGGTGCTCCCTTATTTTTTAGGAGTTGGAGAACCAGTTTTGAAGGTCTTCATTGAAGAGTGGTGCTCCCTCAGCTAGACATCATTGAAGTGTTGTGTTTTTGGGTCGTTGATACAATCTGTAGAGTTAGGATTCATTAGGCAAGTCTAGAATGGAAAGAGGACAGCGCTGTAGGTTTTCTATAAGTTGTAGGGAATTTAGTCTTTCAAGGTTCTATTAGGATTTGTAAAAGACTTATGTCTATTATGTTTAGTAGTGCTAAACCATGTTGTATCAGCGGCCCCTATTCTCTATAAATAGGAGCTGCAGGGGTTTTGTTATGGGTAAGATAGAGACTGCAGAAAAAAGGGTGATAGAGAGATCTTGCAAGGGAGTTGGGGGTTAGCATAAGGATTTCAATAAGTACTTGTAATCAGGATGTCATTCTCCATAATGCTAGTGAATCTCTCAAGAGATATCACAAAGTGGACGTAGGCCAGGGTTTTGGCTGAACCACTATAAAGTTGTTGTGCTCTGTGTTTCTGTCTTCAAGTTCATCTTTTAGCTTTACTTAAGTCGTAAAGTACCAGTAAAGATCCTAGGGCACTAACCACTATATGAAGGCCCTCATTATGGACATACAATTCAAGGGTATTATGTAAAGGTAAAGAAAAATCAGCTTCTGAGCTCAAGATGTTTGTTGATATAGTGTCTTCTTAATACAACAAAGAAAATGCCACGCTTTGTTGTACTTCATTTCAGAAAAGATGGCGACGCCCCTTTTCTCTGTTAAGCTCTAGAATTGGAATGCAACACTTTGTTGTGAGTTCTACATTTAGAAGAAAATTACTGGTTTATTGCTTACTTGATAGCAGAAAAGATGGCGACGCCCCTCTTCTTTGTTAAGCTTTAGAATTGGGTTTATGTGGTTTTAAAATAAGGTTCTGGTTTTTCCTCTGCATGAGTTCTATCTTCTATAGCATTACAACACAACTGATTAAAGAAAATGATGTGTTGTGTGGTTCTTTAAAATACATGTTTATCTGTTCCTTGATAATCAGGTGTGATACCTCTATGGATATATGTATTGTCTGGGCACAATAGTTGCTAAATTTTAGAATAAATTTTATGCTTAATTAAATAACAGACCTTGTATTTCTTGTTTGGATAAATCTCTAAGATAGATACGGCTGCCTCGTTTTCGTCTTAATTATTATCTTGTTTATGACTCGTTGCTTATTGAGCTGGGGTGCTCATCTTATATCCTTTTTGATTTTTTGTGTTACCTTAATATTATCATGCATTATATTCTATTGTTAGGGATATGCTTGCTAGATTAGTGTGATTTCTCTTCTCTCAAATCATTAATGGATATATTTGGTGATTATGTTAACCCTACACTTTATGTTAGGTGTTGAAGTGTGATGAATGTTTGGTTCATGGAAGGAACTGGGCATTGAGGTTACCTTTTGAGTTGTTATTGTATATAAGTATAAATAATTCAGCTTGTCGGTCTATGATATGTTACGCAGCAATTTCATTAAGGAATTTGTTGCGAATTGTGTTAAATTCCTGAAAATTCCTGTACACTAATAAAGCTTCCTCTACATCTGAGATTATAGGATACATCCTTTAACCATATGGCTGTTACCTGGACCTTTGATTGTATGGAAGGGTATCAGTTGTCCCAACTCAGTCATGTAGCAGTAAGACTGAATCAAAATGCTAGAATTGCATTTCCTTTCTGAGGTTTCGAAACTCAAAAGTTTATGAATCGGTGTCTTCTTAGATTGTTTTGGGCAATATCAGGAGGTTTACAAGCACCTAAGTGTAGGGACGGCTAGTATATATTCAAAGTAAAAGTAGCAGAGTTTTCTTTCCTTTCTCATTATTTATATGGGTGTCACCTTCATTTCAGATTCAGTTGCAAAAGCAACAATTTTTTTTTAGGCAGGCATCATCCTTGCATAAGAATTGCGCTTGTTGAAAATGAATATGTAAAGTAGACCAAATACTGAGCAAATCTATAGTATAAAAATGCACTTGCAACATGTGAATTTATTATTCAGAGTTATGAATCCTGAGATTATTGATTTTGAGGCCTTATTCAATGATTATTCAACCCTTGCATTTTCATGTGCCGATGGTTCTCTGTATGATTGCTGGGAATTTGATTTGTTCTCTGCTGCCCCATGTCTTATTATTGACGCTGAGTTTAAGTATGGTTCTCTTCACTATATTACTTGTATTCAAAAATATCTTCTTGATGTTGTGTGGGGTGAAAGAAAAAGTGTGGTGTTTGATGTTGATTATGGTAACCTGCTCATGCGGCTTAATCCTGTACTGCGACCCGGAGGTTACTTTGTGTGGTCTACATCTGCGGTTTCCCATAAGTTTTAAGGCGCCACTGCCATGAAAGTTTCCTACAGTGGAAGGGCACAGAATCAGCCTCCTCTTTGTGATGAGTGTTGTATGATTGTTTGGAATTATAGCGACAAGACGATTGTTTATGTGACTTGTATGCAGATGAAATTCATGGTCATGCAGGGTTATTTGGTGATGATGAAGTTATACTTGAATTCACTACCGACCCTGCGGTATATGCTTTTTCACCACTATCTACTGCTGCTCTGGTTTGCAGTGATAAAGAGACATCACAACGTACTGACTTGACTTTGGATTCGCCCAAGTTACCTATCATCTGTCAACCCACATTGTCACAGATTGAGAAAATGAAATGGGATTGGAGTTTGGATTTCGCAGATGCTACAGGTTCAGCTGTTATCAAACTGTTTCATATCTCTGAAGTGGTTAATAGGCGATTGGATGTGAGAAAGATTACTGCTTCATTGACACTGCTGAAAAATTCTTTTGCTTCCCCAA
>NW_004443383.1:4729-9635 GCF_000184155.1 Fragaria vesca subsp. vesca
GGTTTATATTTCAGAATGGGATTTGCTGATTATGGAATCAGGTGCAACAAAGCAGTCTAAAGCTGACAAGCTGATGGTAAGAGATGTTCAAGGACTTATTTTGACATGGAGTTGTTCCGAACAAAAGAAAGCCACCAAGAGTATGATGTTTGTGCCTCTACTTGCATGTATAGTGGATGGTCATGTGGGGTTGCCATTCTTGTCGAAACTTATTGACAATATAGCACGCCAGCGAGCCTTGCTATTCCATGTCTCTACAATTCCTCTTGGTCTCAGTGGTTATGCTAGCAGAAGACCATCCATAATGACAATTTTGGCCAAGGCATCTGGCTTTGCCGAGCTTGTGAAGGGGCTCTCCATGCACCAACTTTAAA
This sequence comes from Fragaria vesca subsp. vesca, assembly GCF_000184155.1. NCBI lineage: Eukaryota > Viridiplantae > Streptophyta > Magnoliopsida > Rosales > Rosaceae > Fragaria > Fragaria vesca. The sequence continues at coordinate 5,104 of NW_004443383.1, forward strand.
TCACGAAGTATGGGAATCTTTCGACTCCTAAACAGACTGCTCAATTTCTTTTCAGTCCTACCTCCAGAGCAGAAAATCGTAAGATGTTTCATAATAGTATTATCTCCCAGATGCCAACCTACAAGGAAATGCTTACTTCTGTGGAGGAAGAACAATTGGTTGAAGCAGGTGTGATGATTAATGCAATCCAAGAGCCAATAAGGATTTCTGATGAAGTCTTCGTCTGTGCGTCTTTACCAGCTTTTACATGTTCAAGGCCTGAGGACATGCCTTGTTTTAAGGGGGGAGGGATGTTAGGACCATTGTGCTATACCTATATATTACTTTGGGCTAGTGTGTTGATTACTTGATTTATCTAAATGGGCTGCTTATTGGACTTGGGTCGGGTCATATTGTCAACGGGTTTCTAGGGTTGGTTATAGATACAACTATATAAAACAATGAGCCTCCATTGTAAGATCTTATCTAATGAATATGAATATTTCTTAACTCTATTTCCTTTAATTTCTTTGTAATTTAGTTCTTTCCCTTCCTTGATGGATTCTGATCCCATCACCAGATGCATAAAACCCTTAAATCTTTTATAACCCTTATATGCCTATTTACAATCATGAGGCTCTTATCTTTGAAATATTACGGACAAAGCCCCTTTTCTTTTGGAATTTGTTAATTATTCGAATATTTCACATTCATTTTCAAACTTAGACAGAACAAATATAATTGTACTGCCTTCTTGATTGCCCCAGAGTTCACAAGAAGATCCGAAGATCTATATTTATTCACAATAACTCACAAATGCTCACTGATTGTGTTCCGGTGATATTTAAGGGTTTGAAAACTCAATGATTAAGTCGAAAATTGACATAACTTTCTTGATATTTCTTTTTCCTTTCTCTCTACTCGCAGTTCTTTATTAGCATATATGGAAATGGAGTTGCAAGATGATATTTAGATACATTTTCCTGGTGTTCACTTTAAGACCTACAATGTTTTTTGTTTTTTTGGGATATAACTTTTTGGTTCTATTGGCGTGGTGGTTTATGGTGGAAACTGGAACCATCATCTTGGAGCATTTTCCATGGCCTCAAAGCTAGCTTGTGACTTCCAAATTACTAATGTTGAAGTGAACTTGGTTGAGAATGGGGCAACTGAGTCCCACCTCTAGGAACTCCAGCATTTAATGGCAGTATTAATAAATTGCAGCTCAAGTATGTGCAGAAAGCAAATAACATAGCGATAGATCTGCCCAAAAACGGTCTGTCCTGACTCCTGACCTTACCCATCGGATTACACAACTGGACAAACCAAAACAAAACAATATATGCATGAGTCAACACTACAAAAGTCCTGAGCCATTGGATCATGGAATTATTTTTGTTTGGCGTCTAACCCTCAATTCTGTACTGCAAACGTATAACACTATGAAATCGAGATACTCAGGATCAATTACAACCGCAGAGCAGGAGTTTCACAAAAAGAAAACAAAAAAAAGAAAATCAGAATCACAACTTACCATATCAGTTACTTTTTATACTTTAGCGAAGGTATACTCCTTTCCTAACCGTATACTTCTTTCCGTCACTATGCAATAGTTATGTACCCTCGCTACAAAATCCAGGTCCTCGGCGCAAACCAGTTCCAGTCTGGAACATCAAGTCCAGTTTTTCATTTCAATGGTCAGTGCTTTTCATACTAGACTTTAGCTGAAGGGCTGACTGCTAAAGCCATATGGGAAGCCAATTTAGTGGGTACTTTGTTCGGCATCACAGATGTGGAACATAAGCTGCAAGATAATTCAACTTCAGACCAACTATAGCAAGGGCGAAACACACATACGGACCATAGTTCTGAATAACACCCCCTCCCCCCAACCAAAACTCTATCACATATGAAATACATAATACATGGTGTATACTTCAAGCAGAATGAACACATTCATTAACATAGAAAAAGAATCTCTTGAGATAAAAAGTTATAAAAGGACTCAGAATCTACACTCATATTTGGCTTCACCCAATTATAAGCTAGCAAACCTGTAAAAGATGGTAGCAAGTTTTCCCGGCTCTACAGACTGTGCAATGCTGTATATGTTTCTACAATCACCAACTAATCATTATGAGCAATTAGTAAATTACAACCTTGCAAGATCATCTGCTTACATGAAGAAACTTTAAAGCTAACTAGTCTTTCTGCATGAACTCGGGATCACCATGATTAATCTGTATATATCATGATTATATATGTATTTCTATGGTTAACAATCGCCAAGAATTCTCTGGTATCACGATTGATGCTAAATCAGAGGAGACTGATGGATACATGAACAAGGAAATCAGTTTGGAGTGAGTTAGTAGACAATACTAAATAAATAGTCATTGTAATTGGCAAGCATGTGAAGGACACCAGAAAGAAAAGTAGACTAGTGAATATGAATATGAACACTGCAAACAGATACTATACTTCAAGTAACCATGGTGACAGAACAGTAATTGCGAGAGATCAATGGTAATCATGCTAGACAAGTGACCTACAGAATACATGCTATACAAACAGGATGGAAAAGGAAACAAACATATACCTCATGGTTGAAACAAGAATCTTGAAGAGCCCAATGGTAATCATAGACAAAGCTTACCATGCACAGAACAACTGTCAGACAAGAAAAGGCACCACTTGGTTACATCAATATATATTCTTTACACACAAAAGCCGGATGGAACATGTATTGTGCCAAGTGAAATGCTTCCTCTTTTCTTTGAATTTTCATTCTCTTCTTTAATCTGCTAGTGCTCATATCCTGTTTTATCAATATCACTTTTTTAACTATTTTACTGAAATCGGTACAAATTTGCAGATGTGCAATGAATTTATAAGTTTATTATTCAATTGTGCAAGTCATTCTAAGCTACAAGCGGACATAGGGGACTATTTGACACACTGTTATAGTAGAGATGGACATTAATCAAATTACAAGTTTAGCAGGTAGATTGGCTTCAAACTTCCTGAACAGCAATCTGATAAACCTATAATTATTCGGATATCCTAAGAAACGCAAGGCTGGACATGCTAGTTTTCATTAGTACATAACTAGTTACTAAAGAAGTGTAAAGGAGTACTTAAGTAATTATCAGTCGTCTATCACATGTCCACTATGTTAAAGTGATTTCTTAAGGAACATGAGAGGAAATCTATCACTTGTCCAGCAAGCAAAGTACTCTTGTTCAAAAATGAAGTACTGTTGTTGCCAATCTCCATTGAGCATCAGAGACATCCTAGGAAAAAAACAAAAGGGGATATCAGAAAGATAATATTAGTTTAGTTTTTTACACATTCAATGATTCATGGTATGCATGTCATGATGAAGCAGTAGATATTTACGAACATGAGACATTTAGAGGCAAAATGCTGCAGTGCTTTACAGACTTAAAAAGATACCAGCCTTCAGATGCATGTATAAAACTTAATTTTTTTTTCATATGGAACAAAAAAAAAGTGGGGAGTTATATATCTACATGATGAGGGAAGTTCTCTCAACTCTAGAAAGTTTACTTTTTTTTTTCTAAATATTCCATAGTTAATATTCTGTAGCTTATCGTAGTATCCTATATATATTAAAATCTTTTCAAATTAACCTAACGGTCTAGGAATTCTTATGTCATTTCACACCGACTTTGGCTGACACAGTGTGTTATCTTAATAATAGTATAGATATCTAGCTAATAACGAAACGGCCAACCTAGTACAAGCCAGAGCAGGCAATGCAGAGAACAGAACTGCTGTACTGATTGATGGAAGTAAGAATTCAACACTGATAAATAAGATAAAACCAGAAAGTGATTTATGACAACATTTTATTGGAGGAAGGAAGAAAGAAACGACAACATAGGCGCAAGAGTTTTGCCTCAACTCAACTACATCCAGCCTTGAAGAAAAGGAACTCAGAAGAAAAATAAACATATATCCAGGAAATATTCTAAAAGATAAGCATGTATCAGCTCTAAGCCAAAGCGTGTTTTTCTATGACAAGTAAGAAAGGACTTGTACAAATACATACACAAAAACATACAAATAAACACACCATATCCAGAGCGACTGCCTCAACTATATCGTAAGATGCATGAGTCATCGCCCTGCATTATTTCCTACATTAGGCAATGATAATGCGTGCAACTGCAACCCTGTTGATTACCTCTAACAGGAACAATCACTTTAAAGAGCTCTATTCGAAGCATGAGCTGCAATAGAAACCATATTGTTTGTGATTCATATACAGGAAGATGTAGCATTTCGCAACTATTTGTTTAAGCTACATGAAACCTGGACATCTAAGTCATGGTTATCCTAATAATAGAACTCCAATAATTAATCTCTAAGAGAAAGTAGAATATCGAACTAAAGAGGATAAAGGAGTTCGATTGAGAGAGAGTACATTAAGGCATTGAGGTGTGAACCATCCAGGACGCAACCCGAACAGTTTAGCATAATGAGAGAGAGAGAGAGAGAGAGAGAGAGAGAGAGAGAGAGAGAGAGAA
>NW_004443383.1:9655-20388 GCF_000184155.1 Fragaria vesca subsp. vesca
TAATAAAACCCCCCAAAAAAAAGAAAAACATTTGAATATTGATAATAATGTTAAAACTTGGTTGGAAAGTTTTGATTCAAAAAAATATCTAGATGTCTGACATTATAACACAAAAATATCTTAGAAAACATTCGTTTCTTTGATTTAAAGAGACATGCTAACCATCCTCTCGCTTGGAGAGGAATTTTAGATGCTAGATATATCCTATTATTATTGCTAGTGGATTATTGGTAATCATCATTAATGATTGTGTGAGATAGTCCATTGATTGAGTTTTTATCTACCCCTTAATTGATTTAATTGATGATTGTGTGAGCCAGTATTGACATATTGACATTGGTGCGGCTGATATCATTTCTAATAGTTGTTGTCTTACCTTGATAGACATATTGTGAATTCAATAATTGTTACTAATATTTCAATATCTGACTTGGAAGATGAATTTATCTTGGGCCAATTGGTATTTTTTTGTGAAACTTGCCACTTTGCTTCGATGTTAAGTCTGCTACTTGGCTTCGGTGTAAAGTTTCTAAATACTAAGTCTCATATCTTAAGAAAATTTTTGAATTTGAAAATCCCTCATAAGGTGAAGATTTTTGCTTGGCTCTTTGTTAGAAGGAGATTAAAACAAGAGCTTTTTGTAGCTCGTTTCATGAGTGGGATTGATCAATCATGTGCTCTTTGTGGTTCTGTTGTGGAAACAATTTATCATATTTTCTCAAGATGTTCTTGCAGTTATGTTGTTTAGACTAATTGCAATGGCTTGCCCTCCCTTGTTCTTTATCCCCATGTGGAGGAGTGGTTCAATTTCATTTTCAAGAATGCCTCAAGCTCATTTTTCAGTCAGTGTCTACAACCAATCATGATAGCCAAATTAGATAAAACTTTGTAGAGATGCTTTACACACGAGGTTATGGACATTGACCAATAGTTAGGTTAAAATATGACCGAAAAGTGAGTCAAATAAGAAGCCTCACACTTTTATTTTAAATTGAGGCTCCACTTTACATACTATATGTTGAAACATATTTACAACATAGATATTCAAAACAATATTTACAACTAAAATGTTAAAAAAATAGGAAGAAGTTTCGTAAGCGAGAGATCATGTCTTAAACTCTTAAGTTCAGGGCCTCAGATGGCACCCACGTGGAAGATACAACTCAAAACAAAAACAAAAAAACAATAATACGTATGCGCGAACGCGATTATTTGGTTATATGAACATATAACATAAACAGTTGATGTTTTAAGAAAGTTAGAAAATGACAATTCACATGCGTGAGCGCGGCACTGCACTTGCGCACATGAAAACTAGTTCTTATTTAGACCGATGCACCCAAAAAGTGTACAGTATAGTCTTAAATAAATTTTGTTTTCTGCACCCGTAACCTGTTTATGAAATAAAAGAAGATAAAAAAAAAGAAAAAAAAAAGACCGTAACTGGTTTACTGGACACTGGTTAATTACTAGTATCTGTGAAGGTGAAATTCCAAAATCGAGAGTTGTGGAAATGGCAGCGATAACTCGGCTTCATCCTCCTTCTCTCTTGTCCTCCTTCAAATCTTCCTCCTCATTCATCACTCGCTTCCCCTCTTCTACCCTCTACTCCCCTCGCCGTCTTCGCAGTCTCTGCTCCAACGCCCAGGTCCTCTCTCTTTATCTATCTATCTATAATCTATCTACATGTGGTCGTAATGTGTCGTATTTGATATCACTGTTGCGTGGTCCAGGCTCAGGTTTCAACTGCGGAAGCCAACGGATCAATAGTTGGGGATCTACTTGACTACCTCAACGAGTCTTGGACTCACTTTCATGCTACCGGTACTGCTCTAACTTTTGACTATTTTTCATTTCCGAGCAATTATCATCTTAGGGATTTCAGATGAATTTTGTTAGTCAAGGCTCTGTTTGGTTGCTGAGAAAATTAAAGGAAGAGGAAACTAATGATAAGATGATAGAAATTATGGAAAAGAATCTCTTCAAAGCTCTCTTTGGAGTATTGTTCCGGAATTCCGAGCTTCGATTGTTGACATTTAAATGGAAATCAACTTTATTGACTATATGCTGATTAGATATTTAAACAATGAGTAATGCTTCTCTGACATCTGCAATGCTGCTTTTTGTGTGTATGCTGCGGAAATTGTTGGGTTAACTAGTTTTGTTACACTCTTTTGATTTTCTATTAGGCCCTTAGCCTTCTTATATACTGAGAAAGAGATTCTGAATCAGTTAATTGTGTAGTACGGTCTTAGTTTCGTAATGACGTACCATTTGGTCTTCTTTGCAGCCGAAGCTAAACGACAACTCATTGACGCTGTGCTGGTTTTCTTTTGCTGAATGAAAATGATGAGTGGGACCTTAAGCCCGGTGGGCGCTACTTCTTTACACGAAATATGTCTTGTTTGGTTGTGTTTGCTGTTGGAGAGAAGTGAGTATACCAACTCTACCAGTTGAAATAAATATTGTCAGTTAGGATCAGGATCCCATTTGCTGCCTCTAACACCAACTAGAATTCTTGACTTGAAAATAGGTAAAAAACATGAGTAGAGGAATAGACAATTAGAATTCAATATGCAATTAATAACCTCGTTAGGATGAGACTGGTTACACCGTTACAGTGAGGCAAGGTTACTACTATCCCGCAATTTTTTTTTTTGTCTTAGTTTCTCCATGCTTCTCAAACTTATGTTTTTTTTTAATGTTGGGTGTATTGTTCTTTATGAATTTAATTATACTTTTCCAGTTTTACATTTTTACATGCTTGGTAGTTGACTAACCAGAGGTTCTTCTTAGCTTTTCAGGTATAGTGCCGGTAATGGTTTCCATGTGATTGCTGCTCACACAGATAGTCCCTGTCTAAAATTAAAACCAAGATCCGCATCAACTAAGTCTGGCTGTCTAATGATAAATGTGCTGACCTATGGAGGTGGTTTGTGGCATACTTGGTTTGATAGAGACCTAAGTGTGGCAGGCAGGGTTATTTTAAGAGAGGGGAATGGTTCTTACCTGGAGGTTATTTGACTTGATATTTGTTAAAGTGAAGGTAAAATTGGACGGCAGCATTCATAAATTAGATTGTACTTTTTTTATGGTAGCTAGTAGCTACATTGTGATTTTAGGTAGTAAGACACTTTTTACAGAGCTAGGTCATCACTGAGAACATCTTTCTCTTTTCTGTTTGCTTGTTTAGCACAGTGAACAAGGATGGATTTAAACCAAATGCAGAGACTCATCTTATTCCTTTACTGGCATCAAAACTAGAAGAAACAGCATCTTCAGACACAAAAGAGAAAAGTGCAACAATATCTACAAAAGGAGCTCATCATCCATTGCTCATGCAGGTATCTGTCTGGTTTTTCCACATTTGTTGCTAAAAACTCAACATCTCTTGGAAGTATTCCTGAGTCGGTGAATACAGATATTATACGATCCTACCGTCTTCATTTATCCTTTGTACTGCAATTATAATAGGAAATGAAAAGGCTATGTAGAAATATATGAATATACAGATGTGACGCGTGAATTGCTCATGTTGCATCGAAATATATTAGTACATCCCTATATGAACCTCTAGTTCTTGTTTGTTTCACGTAGTTAACAGGTATCTCATTGGAGTAGATGAATATTCGTCTCATATTGGGCACAAGTAAACTCTTGTGTCTATCAGTAACTTAATTATTCAGTTTATCATCTTCATTGGGGTCACTGTGTAGCTAGTGAAAGACCTATGTGATGGCAAAGGGGTGGTCCTCCCCCTCCCTAAATTTTCAGTTTCTTTTGAAGTTGAGGGAGAACTGAGGTAGAGCAGACAGCACAATGGGCACATACTATAAAACTTTGTTGATGATGTTGGAGAGGCAATAGAGGTATAGGATGTAGATTCTGGTCTATCATGGCTTTTTGACTTTTCCTTTTACCTCTGCAGTGTTCTCTCCATCTAGTAGTCTATTTCCTGGCCCTTTGACTGTTAGAGGCGGTTATCACTAATTTTCTTCTTTTAATGATGAACTACTATTTTATATTGTGGGCCTTTTTTGGAGTTAGTTAGGATACTGGGTCGCTTGTTTGGTTTGTGTTTTGTTTGTTTGCTGAAATTGAGAAAACATATTGAACAGTTTTCATTTGTGCTGCGTGGCTCAAGTTAAAAGGCTATTTTTATGAATGCAATTTTTATTTGCATATGGAGTAATTTGTGATTTGTATGGTTTCAAAAAAAGTTGAAAAAAGGGAGGAAAAATAAAAAGATTAAGGTGAGGGAGCACTACAATAGTTCTGTAAAATAGCTTTCGGTGTCAATTTTTTTTTTTTTTTTCAGTGACAATATGCATTTACCCACAAGTGTTATTTTCAGGCATTATCAGATGAGATCAATTGTAACGTTGATGACATAGTGAGCATTGAGTTGAATGTCTGTGATACCCAACCGAGCTGCCTTGGAAGACTAGATAATCTTGCCTCAAGTTACCGTGCACTAAGAGCTCTTATTGATTCTTGTAAATCACCTGGTGATTTAGCAAGTGAGCATGCTATACCCATGGTTGCTTTATTTGACAATGAAGAGGTATATCCATCTTCTCAGTTTCTCTTATTGCATGAAGTTACTTTATGTGGTGTGGATCCTAGTATTTTACTTTTTAATTTCAGTTTTTGTTGAGTGTCTCTTGGGATAATTTCCGTTGCCTTGTATATTCTCCGTGTTATGAGAAACTAGTATTAATAAATCAATCATCCCTCATTACAAATACCAGAATTATTTGATGGACTAATTGTAAATATGTATGTGTGTGTGTGTGTGTGTGTATATATATATACAGTCCGTTTCAGATACGGACGTCCGCACCGCCTTACGGTGCGGATTTCCCTCAGTTCGCCACCGTACGGCGCCGGCAAGGGCGCGTCTCCACCCCAGCGGACTCCAGCAGCTTCCCCGACCTCTTTCCATCCCCGGCGAGTCCGCCGAATTCCAGTTTTCCGGTCAGATTGACTTTGTTTGAAGTTTTGGGTGATCTGGCCGGAAAACTGGAATTCGGCGGACTCGCCGGAGTTGGAAAGAGGTCGGGGAAGCTTCTGGAATCCGCTAGGGTGGAGGCGCGCCCTCGCCGGTGGCGAAAGGAGGGACATCCGCACCTGATAACGTCTGTATACACACACACACGCGCGCCCGAGTCTAAAACGGACATTCCCTCAACCATCATTGATCACATTGACTTCACCATGCAGTTATTGTAACCTACAATGCAAGTATTTTTAGAGGATGAATTAAGGTTTCTAACTAGTTTGTTCTGTTCTCTAATTTCAAATCATGACCAGACATCCCAAAACTATCTAGTAGGAGTTGGAGAATATATTATTTTGAGGTTGTAGAATTCCTTGTCGTACTGTTTTTTCACTCCACAATATTATTTTCGTATATAGGTGTCATGGCCAGCTTGTAAGCGCATATTAATTATCTAAAACTTGGGTTTTAAACCAAGGTTTTTCATTATCAGTGTACCCAGTTCTTTCTAAGGGACTATGGAGGGACAATCCCACTTGCTATTTTACTTGCATCTGCAGTTGCCTCTTGATGACTTTCATGTAATAATCTCTTGCCCTCAAAGCCAGTATATGTAACAAATTATTTTTACTGTTTAGGTGGGTTCAGGATCCATTTAGGGTGCTGGTGCTCCAACTATGTTTCAGGCTACGAGAGGCATAATTAGTTGCTTAGCTGAAAAGTACGTTGGTGAAGGTTCCTTTGAGCGTGCAATACGCCAATCATTCCTTGGTAATTTTTGTACCACACCGTTTTCAGTCCTGCAGTTGGATCCTTCATAATAATTTTTATCGTAATTACTAAATTGGTTATGTGTTATTCTAGTCTATAAGTGTTTGATATTATGACACATTTCTAAGCTAGAGAGCTGTCCCTCAGCATTTTTGGTAATAACAATTGTCCATAACAGGTAAATCACGCACCTGAAGTTACCTGAAGTTGTATGCCCTAATTTAAAGAACAGACTATTGTATGAGTGTTTGAATCAGTTGTGAGCTATGCCATGAAATGCAAGTACTTAGAATCATAAGATTATGTAATTCCAAGTTATCACATACAATCAAACAAGTGAAGATGGAAACACCTAAAAAACTTATGCATAATGTATTATTGTATATTTCTCTATTTCCTATTTCCATTTTCCGTGGTCATATTTTTATTTTTATGATTATTATTATTTTTTTTGGATAAAAGCCAGATAATTCATTACCTAAAATTAGATAACATGTTGCAGTGGACAAGATATCCAGGATCAAGAAGTACTCCTGAAATAACCAGCTCAGTAAATCAAATACATGAACAGATAAAACTCATCTGGAACTGCATCCCCATCTGAGGACATTGCCAAAGACGAGCTTTCCTACGTAAGGCCCCGAAATGTCTAGAAAGAAACCCTTGCCCACAAAGACCCAACTCCTTCCACTTTATGTTCACACAAGTTATTCTGCTTCTGTCCATCCAAATGACCCAGTAGAGAGCACATCCAACACCATTCTCTTCCTCTCCCTCCAAAGATTTCTACATTTCATACAACAAACTGATACACCCAATTGGGGTATCCAACTCCCAATGCAGATTAGACTCCTACACACCATTGCTCTAATCAAACAAAAGAAAAACTTGACATTTTGGAAACTAAAATTAATACCTGCAGGACTGGTTGACATTTCTTATGCCTTGAAGATGGTGAGAACTTTGCCCTTGTTATCCCCCATGGGATGTCTTCTGTCAAAAACAATTTACTGCCATACCTGATACCTCGTAAAGAAAAAAATTGCATACAATTACATTAATGTTGTTTTTGAGGTGATTAGTGGAGTAGCATTCAAACCTAATAAAACACATTTGGTGTGCTTATATAAAGCTTTTGTTCATTTGTATTATTTAGATTAACATACTCAACAGAATTTCTGAACTTTTATATGGATGGTTTTTCTGATAGTGTCTGCTGAGATGGCTCATGGACTCCACCCAATTTTTATGGACAAGCATGAAGAATATGATCGACCTGAAATGCAGAAGGGACTTGTTATCTAGCATAATGCAAACCAGCGATATGCTACTAGTGGAGTCACCTCTTTTCTTTTCCAAGAAAAAGGCAAAATCCACAACCTTCCAACTCAGGTATAGGGACCTTTTTTTTTCTGGTAGTCTAAACTCAGGCACTGAAGACTGCGATCATGAACCCATCCTAAACTATTTAATTCATTATGCACTTGAACTTATGTGATTGAATAAGTGCACCTTTTTAATTGAAAAAAGTGGCCTTATGAAAGTGAAACAATGATTGTACTATTGATAGGCTACACACACATACACTTTCCCATATGTTCTAACTGAAAATGTGGATTACTTCAAAAATGTATTATATCAGAGATGTTGACCTATGACTGTTTGAAGTACTAGTGTATTCAATTTTAAGTTCATGAATTCTTCTTTTGTCAGTATTTTAGGATATCACCCATTCATGATATTAATTGATTATACCAAGTATCATCCTTGCTCTGTAATTTCTTTTTGAGCGTTTTGGAATGAGATCAAGCTGATTCAATTGTTACATTATCATGAATAATATTGAGTGAAGCGATTAATATCTTAGATTTTATGTTCTTACCTAAGGTAACAAGAATGGTACATACATTTTACAATTTACTTCTTTCTGTGTAGGAATTTGTGGTGAGGAACGATATGGGATGTGGGTACGAGCTTCAGGGGCTGGCATCCGTACTGTTGATTGTGGAATTGCTCAGCTTTCTATGCACAGGTACCGCTGGATTGATGCTAAACATACTAGAACAAGTCCCAGATTTTGTTCGCTGGTTACTCATTATTTAACTAGATACGGCCTAGTCATCTGCCCAAAGATATTGCTAGTTCATATGTCATGTTTTGGTGTACTTAAACTTGGTTACCTGTTGCTAGAATTGGCTTTAATGAATTCAATATACCTTAAACAGTAAACTTGTAAGCAAGCATTTAGAATCCCCCATTGTCTGTTAGTCTATGTCTTTTAATGGGTACATACCGTTGGGTTTGGATTAACTACTCTATCATAGTAAGGGTTTGGATTATAATATGTTCCCATGATTCTAGTTTTGTCTGAAAATGTCTCATGTAGTGTTTTGATTTTGTTGATTTCACATTTTTAATGAAAATTTCTTGTCAACAAAACATTGTTGGTATTATGAGCAAATTGATGGGCTTAATTCTTGTGGTCAGTACTCAGAACTGCATGTTTGGAAGGAGAACTGCAAAATAAAGCGTGTTCTGTTCTCTGCAACCTATTTGTCAATGAACACCTTACTCATGGTCTCTTTCCATCTTTAACTGCAGTGTGAGGGAAATATGTGGGAAGGAAGATATAGACATTGCTCACAAATATTTCAAGGCATTCTACCAAACTTTCTCAAGCATTTACAGAAAGCTAATTGTGGATTTGTAAGTATTCTTTGTCAATCATGTTTGCGTATGTTATTCCCTTCTATGTGTATATGTGAGCGTCCATGATATATATGGAGGGAGAATAAGAAAGGGTTGGTTGGGATAAAATGGTCACTTTGTTATAAAATAACCTCATTCAACAATGTGTTGTTCACCACAGAGTTTTCCTATGCAATATATAATTTGTTCAGGACTTTCTTTCTGACCAGGTGACAAGACTTTCGTCGAAACTTGATGAAAGAGACGCATGAAGACGGATTGCAAGGAAAAATGCATGTCTGGTTAAGTTCTGCGAATTGATGGTGCGTGAGTAAACAGTTGAGCTAGTGGCAGTGTCAGTATCCAAACATCAATTTTGAGTGGTCTGTACTCTGTAGAGTTTGCTTCTGCTCAGGGAAAAAAAAAAAAACTGATTCTCCTGGTTCAGGACTTGGCTCTTTTCCATAAAATTTCATTTTGTTGGAGCATAATATACTTGAGCTACTAATATCTGAATTCAGCTTCTCCGTTCTCCAAATTGCTCTTGTTTGCGCCGAAGTTTAAGTGCATGATAATATCGGAGAGATATCTGTTTCTACTATGATTGTATCATGAAATTCAATCTGTTCAGTAATGTCAAAATAATCATTTCATTATGTAAAGAGATGATGGGAAAAAAAATTGAGATATGGAGGAAGTGACAAGAATTCTTAGAATACCTGGTACCTAAACAATAGTGATATGAGAGGGATAATGTAATGCAAAGTTGTTCATCCGTAAGTCTTGATCTAATTGGAGCTGTGAATATTGATTTTTTTTTAAATTTGGGCTACTTTTGAAGAAATTGATGAAAAGCAAAATTTGTATTTTGATCCTTGCTGTTTATTTTCAATCACAACTTGACAAACCGTCTGGTTTGTGATTGTTGCTATGCTCCAACGATCAAATGTTGCTCGACATATAGTCTCCTTGGTTCTCTTGATCAGCATGTCTTCATGTTTCTCTTGAGGTGTTGCTATGTATGCAGCCAATTTCTAAGACTACTCCCAGAAGAAAATAAATCTTTGAATGTTGATGGTGCTGCTGTGGTTGTCCAAAGTTCTCAGTTCTTAAGCTTGCTTTTGTGGTATGAACAATGAATTGATAATCGCAAACAATTGTCAATCATTTTTTTCATCATTAAAGTAATATAGGTTCAGATTGTCAGGTCACGGACCTAAAGACATGAAGTCTGGGACAAGACGACTCATGAAATTAAAAAGATATGTTTTGATAGTTGTTGAAGTGTTTTAGCATGCTTTGCCAACTTTCCCCACCCCACTTATCTCAAGATGATACAGATTGACATTTGAAAGTTTACAAAATGAAATGAAATTAAAAAAGAAAAAGAAGATAAATTTTTTGATAGAAATACAAAAGAAAAATTAATTTAGAACGAGTTATTCATTTAGTGTAGCCTTACTGATAAAATCAATATGCGAAAATTATGAACATCTCATCCATCTATGTCTAATTTTAGATAAGAGTATCTGAAAATCAATTTTAAAAAATAAATGAAAAAGCAAAGGCAATAAAATAAAATAAAGAAAAGTGTCATGAATGATTTCAATTTAGGTGTGTTCTGGAATGTACGCAATACATCGAGTACTTTGGTTAGTTGTCTGGAGTACGTGTGAAGCAGCGATTGGTGCGTATGGATCAGTTCCCCGTTCCCCGTGAGGCTCCGTTAAACAAACGTTAATTCTGAATAGAAATTGGGCCAATTACATATAAGTCCACTTTGAGACATTTTTTCCCACATAAATCCACCCCAACATTTTTACCCACATAAGTCCACCCAAGTCTAAATAAGGTTTTGTATTAAGTATTGAAGTTCAACATAATTACAGACTGCCATCCAACAAAAAAAATTAGATTTTCTCCATTATATTTACAAGAATGCCACTAGAATAAAAAGTCAACAACCACTCTCATTTCGGAACAGTCTCCGGCGGACCTCCGGTGAGATTTCCGACCAACCTCCGGCGAGGTTTCCGGCCGACCTCCGATGATGACAAAAATTACTACTACCAGCTATAAAAGCTACTACTACCAGTTACAAAAGCTACTACCACCGCCTACAAAAGCTACTACTACCAGCCACAAAAACTACTACCACCGCTTACAAAAGCTACTACTGTGAGGTTTTCGACGAACACAAAAGCTACTACCACCAGCTACAAAAGCTACTACCACCGCCTACAAAAGCTACTACTGTGAGATTTCCGACGAACAC
>NW_004443383.1:20526-25595 GCF_000184155.1 Fragaria vesca subsp. vesca
GAGAGAGAGAGAGAGAGTTTCTTTGATGAAAGAAACGGACGAAGAATATGTGAAGATGATTTTAGTTGAGATAGGGGGTATTTTAGGTATAGGGTAAAGCAAATCTAATAGATTTGGGCTAAAAAGTGGACTTATGTGGGTAAAAAAATAAGAGTGAACTTGTGTGAGAGAAAATGTTGAGAATGTGACTTAGATGAAATTTTCTAATAGAAATTCATACGCAGGCTTCGCTTCGGATTCAGTAAGATCCGGAACTTGCCGCACGAATAACTAGAGGTATGGCTTCGTTTTCTGCTCCGCGCGTGATTCAGCGATTCATCATAAAACTAGATCCAACTACTCACCGTACCAACTATGAGACCGACGGACATATACGATATCAATCGGTCCCATTTGGCTTAGTTGCTGAGAAATATTTGAAAGCACCTCTAACAGTCAGTCACGTCCATATATGTGTCAGAAAATAAAATCTAAAAATTGAGTGCGGTAGGTGGACACCCGATAAGAGCGTACCCTCAACATTCAAGAACAACAACAACAAAAAAAAATTCGAAAGTTGGAGACTATAAAAGGAAAGCTTGTCCATCCCTGAGCCGCTCTGCCCCATTCGGTTCACTAGTCAAAAAAACCAGCGAGCGACTCTGAGCCTTGCTTGTCCCAATCACTCAATGGCGTTCGAGAAGATCAAGGTCGCTAACCCCATCGTCGAGATGGACGGTGAGCTCTTCTGCGATCTGATCATTTCACTCATCGGATCGTTCCTCGTTTTGTTTTTGAGATTTCGTAGTTGTTTACACTTTTGAGCTGAATCTTATTTGATCCTGGTTAATTCACAGTGAATTGACAGATTCGCGTTATCTGAATCTATAAGTTTGTTAATAAAGATCTGTGGGATGAACCGTCATCTCTTCTCTATGGCTAAGCAAGTGTTTGATCTATATATTAATCTGATTGCCTACAAAATAAATAAGAAAACTCTGATTGGAATTTCTGGACACCTTTGATATGTAAATTGTTTGGATGAGTGAAAATGATTTATGCTTCTGAGCGTCCTACGGGATTTATATATTGATTTCATTGTTCGCAACTCTCACTTGTATTCTTCTACTTACTGTAATCATCGTTCGTCCGAAATCTACGAATAAAATCAGTACGGTCTCGGACTTAAGTTGTCTCGAAAAGAGTATTGAGTCACCCAACAAGGCTTCTTTTTTCACGTTAAGGCTAGGCAAAAGTTAACGCTGCATGGTGAACTTGCAGACTTTATATGTATTGTAAATACATGGGTTGAAAAGATTTTACATTCCTCTTTCTGATACCATGACATTTTTGATATGTGGTACAGGAGATGAGATGACTCGAATTTTCTGGCAATCAATCAAGGATAAGGTGTGTTGATTGTAATCTTACTCCATCAATTTATATATAATATGTTATATATTTAATTTTTTTTTATCAGTTTACAATTTTCTGGTCAAGATCTTGATTACTCATGTTTTCTCTTTTCTCCATGTTCCATCTGCAGCTTATTTTGCCCTTTTTGGATTTGGATATCAAGTACTTTGATCTCGGTCTTACTCACCGTGATGCCACTGATGACAAAGTTACCATTGAAAGTGCGGAGGCTACTCTTAAGTACGTCTTATTGAATTTCTACTTAATCTTCTAAAAATGATACTTTTCTATGACGTGTGAAATTAAAAGAGTGCACAAGTGCATTTTACTTGTAATATTATTCGGGTATTCATGTTGCCTCAATCACTTTGTATTTAGGTACAACGTAGCAATCAAATGTGCGACTATCACACCAGGTAGAACTTTTTAGCATGCTGGAGATTTTCTTGAACTCTATTTTCGGCATTTTTCTGGCATATATATATATATATTTTCAACTGACACTCAAGGATACCAGTCCATAATATTGTGGTTGTACTGTGACAGATGAAGCTCGCATGAAGGAGTTTAACTTGAAGCAAATGTGGAGGAGTCCCAATGGGACTATTAGGAATATTCTGAATGGTTAGTAAACTTGAAGCAGTATACTCTTTGTATTTTGAAACTTTTGATGGGTAAATTAGAAGGGTTGTGGGCTTTCTTCAGGTACTGTTTTCAGAGAACCGATTCTTTGCAAGAACATTCCTCGTCTGATCCCAGGTATTTAACGTCATAGTGCGTCTATATTGTTTCGTTGGAGTAGCGCCATGCTGATTCTTGCTTCTTCTTTTTCAGGTTGGACGAAGCCAATATGCATTGGAAGACATGCTTTCGGTGATCAATATCGAGCAACTGATACAGTTATCAAAGGACCTGGGAAGCTGAAATTGATGTTTGGTAAACTTCCATTGTTGCGTGATAGTTTACAGGATTGTGTATATCCTATATATTAGAAGTGCTTATACATTTTCACTTAAACTTTATTGAAGAAGATTCTCTTTTCATTTCTTGTCTTAATACTTGGGGATAGGGATTTCTGATAATGTTGAAATACTTGCAGTTCCAGAGGGACAGGATGAGAAGATGGAATTCGAAGTATTCAACTTTACAGGGGAAGGCGGAGTAGCAATTGCCATGTACAACACTGATGAGGTTGATTTGATAATCCTTGGTGATACTGAAACAGCTGCTCAATTGCTGCTTGTAATCTTTTTGCTTCTTTTGTAGTGTAACTTTTTTTTTCTTTCCATGCAGTCAATCCGTGCTTTTGCAGAAGCTTCTATGAACACAGCTTATGAGAAAAAGTGGCCTCTTTATCTTAGCACAAAAAACACTATTCTTAAGAAGTATGACGGAAGGTATGCAGATTCTCTATTAGCTTGGTTTCATATAACTATGATTATACTTAACATTATCTGACTATATACTCCTGTTTGTTCATGCGTTAAGATTCAAGGACATATTTCAAGAAGTATATGAAGCCCACTGGAAATCCAAGTATGAAGCTGCTGGCATATGGTGAGGAACTCTAGTTCTTTCATATTCTTGATGGATTTTGAGGTCTTTCACTTCTTATTAACTTTATAGGAATTAATTGGCAGGTATGAACATCGTCTCATTGATGATATGGTGGCTTATGCACTTAAAAGCGAAGGTGGTTATGTTTGGGCATGCAAGAACTATGATGGAGATGTGCAAAGTGATTTCTTAGCTCAAGGTTTGTATAACAGGCTGCTAGCAATTTTTTGTTACTCTATCATCATATTTGACATACAGAGGGTTATAGTTTCTAACTTTTGGATGCATTGTAGGTTTTGGATCTCTTGGATTGATGACATCTGTACTGGTATGCTATAGCTGTTTGGGGTGTTTCTTTCTATCCTATCCATTTAACCCTTCCATCAATACATTTTTTTTTTGTATAAATTCATTCACTTACTAGAGCTGTTCATGGGTGTAGGTGTGCCCAGATGGAAAGACCATAGAAGCTGAAGCTGCCCATGGAACAGTTACTCGGCATTATAGAGTTCACCAGAGAGGTGGTGAAACAAGCACAAACAGCATAGCTTCTATTTTTGCTTGGACAAGAGGGCTTGCACACAGGTAATTTATAAATCTTGTTCTTCAAAATCTCCTCTTGATTTTTCAAAGTGCTATGGTGAAAAATTTGAATGTTATCTTCTTAACAGGGCAAAGTTGGATGACAACGCTAAATTGTTGGAATTCACTCAGAAGCTGGAAGAGGCATGTATTGGAACTGTGGAATCTGGGAAAATGACCAAGGATCTTGCCCTAATTCTTCATGGACCTAAGTAAGTATCTATAAGACAGTTATTTATTCCACTTGGGTGTTTGTGTGTGGGCCGCACACGCTTGGGTTTTGTGTTTCTGTTTTTTTTTTTTTTGCATGAACATTGTTTTCATCATATGCTTCCTGTGGTGTAGGCTTGCTAGGAACCACTACTTGAACACAGAAGAGTTCATTGATGCCGTGGCTGCCGAACTGAAAGCAAAGCTTTGTTGAAAGCCTAGTTGTAAGTGAACACTTGCATACTTGATTCTATGTACCGAATCCTAATTTATTTCTGTTGTGTTTCATGCCTTGTGTGCTGACATGAATTATTGCAAAGTACGTGGAAAATTTAACACATGTCAAATATAAGTATAAATTTTCATTTAAATATTTTTGCTTCTCTCATCCTTGTGATTTTACAAGTGTTTTCTTAAGTTCTGCCTTCAATTTTTTACTTTTTCATTTCTCACATTTCTCCTCACATTTATTATTTGGTAAAGCTAACATGATTTGTTTTTTTTTTTTTTTTTCAGAGTCGGGCAACTGTGCTGTTTGTTTCGGAAAGAAATAATGAAGAGGGTGGGTAGAGAGGTAGCAGAATATTTCACTTCTATTATGTTAGATGTTGGCTCATCTAAATTCTAAGTGTATTAGTTTCCTATGTACTCTCTGGTTTCTGTACCTTTATTGAGTTCCATGTTCTTCCCTCTTCCTCAGTTTTTGGCTTTGGGAAATATACCTATTTCATGACCAGCTCAATTTCCTGATATTAATCAGGAAAAGTTTGCCTTTCCATGGGAAATTATATATCGATTTGGTGACTGAGCCTTGTGAGTGTTGCAATAAAAACCAGGCTACAATGGCAAACTCTATACAGGGAAGACGTTGGAATCTGTCTTGATGCGAGAGACAGTGAGAACAGCAGTTTTGTCAATTGTGAAAACAGACGGTGAGATGCAAGTTTTCCTCTTACCTTCAAAGATAAATACTTAACTACATAACGGTCGCCTTAGGCAGTGTGCCAGTGTCAAGTACAATAAATCAAAATTTTAATAACTGTCCATGGTCGATGTATCTGCAGTAGAGAGAGAAACCCGGCAGCCCCATTTGATGAATAAGAGTTGTACGACCCATTGCCTTTGATATCTCACTCTTATCGGTAAGCCCTCGAATAAATGTGTTGTAGGTAACACCATTTGGAGAGCAGCCTAATGTCTTTAACGGAGGGGTGAAGTCCGTTTGAATAGTGACAATGATTGGTTCAAAGAATCAAGGATGTAAAGCTGGATCCACTTTGTGTGTGTGTATATATATATATATATCTATATATATATATATATAC
>NW_004443383.1:25758-35080 GCF_000184155.1 Fragaria vesca subsp. vesca
CGCCGAGGAGAGAGTGGTCAAGGACACTGCTGGGGTGGGAGGCGTGTCGTCCGGTAGCGAACGGAGGGACGTCCGCACTTTAAGCCAAGTGCGGACATCCACTTTGGAACGTTTCTATATATATATATATATCAGATATGAAGCACACGTGCGTAAGTGCGCACGGAGCTCCGTTCGCCACCGACGACGGCACGCCTCCACCCCAGCGGACTCCAGCAGCATCCACAATCACTTTCCCTCCCCGACGAGTCCGCCGAATTTCACTCCGGCGAGATCACCCAAAACTTCAAATAAAGTCGATCTCGCCGGAAACTGGAATTCAACGGCCTCGCCGGGAGGGAAAGTGATCGGGGACGCTGCTAGAGTCCGCTGGGGTGGAGGCGCGCCGTCGTCGGCGCCAAAGGGTGGCGAACAGAGCTTCGTGCACATTGCGGACGTGCGCTCCACATCGTTTCCGTATAAATCAAAATTTTAACAACTGTCCATGGTCGATCCATATGCAGTGAAGAGAGAAACCCGGCAGCACCATTTGATGAATAAGAGTTGCAAGACCCATCGCCTTTGATATCTCACTCTTACTGGTAAGCCCTTGAATAAATGTGTTGTAGGTAACACCATTTAGAGAGCAACCTAAGAGAAAGTTCACTTGAGACGTATATCTGCAACCTTTATTAAGATCATTAATATAGTCTTAAGCACACGATTAGCAAGAACAGAATCTTAGAAAGAAGAAGAGAATAACAAATGCTACCTTAAGTTATTGGATAATTAGGTTAGACCATACTATTAATTGTTCCCAATAAGGTATATGTGTTTTGCAATTTTCAGTTATTAGAGAGAAGAAGCAAAAAAATTCAAGCCTAGGTCAACCTCCACAGTGCAAAAGTAGAAATCAGAAGGACTATTAATGCTTGAGAGACCATGATGCCTTCAGGTTTTTTTGCTGGGACAGGGTAAAATTTCTCTCATCTTTACCCTTTTTTCTTTTTTTTGGCTCCTGCTAACTTGCTCCTTTGTAATAAACTGCACAATTTGTCTTTTTACTTTATATTATTGACAAGTGACACATTTTAAAATGAGATCCCTATTTCTTACTTTGTAGTAAAATGAAGCTTCTCATACATGCATATCAAACTTTATAGTAGAAGTTTACATGCTAAATGGTTGTCTGGTGTGTATATACACATTAATTACTTGGAGATTGGAACAGAGACCATCTCTTGCATATTAGACAATTTACAACTTGTTGTAGGTCTCATACAATTCAATATATGGATATATCATCACTTCTTGCTGTTTATACTAACTCAAGGTAAATGACATACTCAATAGTTATACTAACTCAAGGTAAATGGCAGACACAGTTAGTTCATCTTCTTTGAATGGTAGCAAGTTTTATTCTCCGTTCTCTATCACGACCACTGACTTTTCATGACTCTCATAGCATATTTCAACTTATATTAGGATACTGTAGTTACAAGGACTTCAACTGAATACTCCTGCTTTGATAGAATGTTAGTCTACAGCTATTCTGAAATCTTAAACTGTTAGTGGAGAGACCCAATTGGTTGGCATGCATAGCTAGATTATGTTTTCAACCTACTGTTATGGGATTATAGTGTTCCACAATCTTAACCACTAGCACAGAACTGTTGTAGAACTCCTGGGTATCCATAACATAACATAGGCATTGAACAAAAAAAGAAGACAAACAAAACACCAAAAACCAAAATAGGTACTCACAACCGCGTTATGAAACTTCTTCTGTTTAACCGGTCCCTTAGTGACAACTGTTCCCTTTGCTACATCCAATCCCAAATCTTTTAATGCATTTATCTGTCCACACATAATAAAGGCATGTCAATTAACCATAAGCATCTGATGTATTGAAAAACATTAAGAAATGATGCTCAGTTTGTCAACTGTGGACTTCGTAGAACCAATTTAGTTAAAAGCCAACTGATGAGTGAACTTAGAACATACAGCAAGTTTGATGTTTCAAGTGCTCTGCGACAAAAATTCATGTAAATTTAAATTACTTCCCCTGAACTACATTTATTAACAAGAAAAATGACTTTGTTCTTCTTATTTTTTTATGGTTTTTATTCATGTTAATTCAAATGACTACCACTGAACTACATTTATTAACAAGAAAAATGACTTTGTTCTTCGTCTTTTTTAATGTTTCTTCCTCCATAAATCCCCCAACCCGCTTTCTGGGTCAAGGTTCTGAAAAGGAAAGCTTGACAGACCACATCTGGAAATCAAACCAATAAAGACCACACCTATTTGAAACTACATACCGGGTAATTTGCCGTATTTGGATTTATTTACCCGCTTCATATGGCCTCCTCAATTGTGACACTTGAATATAAATCCCATGTAAAGAATTTGACTTACAATGCATACTTTTCTAAAAGGGATAGACAAATAATAAGCCACTTTACAGTGTCAATGAGAGCTCCGAGGCGATCCCCAAAGCTGAGTTGCACAATAGTTGCATCAGAATCAGAATCTTGATCAATCATGACAACTGCCATTGGAACATAATCAGCATCTTGATCAGACTTCTGCAGTTCAAAATATTCATCCAATGTTATGGAAATTGATGAAACATTTCAGACTTTTTTAGTTCATTTAAGCTTAGTCCAGAATCCAGATATACATATAAATCATTTTTCACCTCCAAAAGGTCGATAACAGAAACGATGGATATTTTGTTATAAAGAAAGGTACTTGCAGATACAAAATTAAAAAAAAAAAAAAGTTAACAGCGTAAATTCCATTAGACTTTCACTACAGTTAAAAATGATGTGTAGCAACTATGTTAGGTCGAAATGACTGGTTGTATGGAGCATTCAGTCTAATTTAAGTACTTAATCGAGAAGTTTGTACAAGATCAAGAGTTTGATAACATAAATTAACAATTATCTTATGGCCCCTGTGGTCTCACAAAAAAAAGGTTTAACTTAGGTTTGAACATCGGCATCCCATTATTATGGCATCTTGAGTGTCAAGCTCTCAAGATATGATCAAGTGATATCCCAAAGTAGTGTAGGTCTGCAATAGCAACATCTAACTGAAATATGACATGTAAATAACCTGAGTAGAAGTGTGCTTGCTTATTTCAGAAGATAGACTTGCACAAGATGAAATAGAATAAGACGGTGACGAAATTGGTCCTACTTATTCTTCAGATGGAGTGGAAGAAGGGAAGAGATTCTCAAACAAGGAATGAGTTCAAAACAATCAAACGAGGAGCCGTATATGAGGTAAAAATCTTACGTATAGACAACAGTCAAGTGGAGTCGCAGTTAAGGTGACTTATCTCTCATTCATTTCCACATTCACACCCAATAAAACACAGCTAATTGTTCATCAATAAGACCACTTCCCAATACAACCTTAATAATATAAGCAGAAAATGAGACTTTATGGAACAGAAAAGAGAGAGCAAAAATCAGCACGACATATCATTTTGGTTATAGGAGAAATTGAAGAATGTATAAATGAAAGAAAAAGAAGCAACTGACCGGCGAGGAGGAACCAACTGCATTGACACCATTGCTAGAGGCACACGCAACGTTCCTGCACAGAATTGAACATCATATTAATCAAAATCGAAACCCTAGCTCGAGCTGAATTGACTACACGCAGCGGAAGAGAGAGAGAGGTTTCGTACAATTTTCTGGACAAAGTGTTGGCATGGAGGAGCTTGGGGGCCTCGTCCGGAGGGGCAAATTCGGAATCGGAAAGTATAGAGCGACGGAGAGTGAGATTGGAAGCAAAGAGGGAGGAGTTGGTGAAGGCCATCGGACCCTGATTTTTGGTCAACTGATACAGAATACTTCTTTAATGAAGAGAGAGAGAGAGAGAGAGAGTGAGAGAGTTGGGGAATTAAGTTCAACGCTTCATTGCCTAATTTTATTTTTTTATTTTTTATTTTTTATTTTTTATTTTTTATTTTTATTTTTTCCCGAGAAAGAACGCTTGCCTTTGTGACAGAGCAGTTCCTATGTTAGTCTTCTTCTTTGTATTGTGTAAAGGGCTTAGCCCAGATTGTATGTAGTACGAACCCAAATGAACTCAAAGTCCATATGGCCCATATAGGAAGTTATCGTAGGTAGTTGTTTCCTTGATTGTAGGAGATTAACTTCATATATAAGTCTGTAAACTGTTATAGATTTCTTATGAGATGGATATGAATGTTCTTGAGCATCTTCAGTAGCATTGATAAATTGAAAAAAAATATTAGAGATAAACTTTAAATGAATCTTTGCTCCAGCAGTAATATATTTAAGCAGTAAGAATAACTTTAGCAGACTTTTTATTTTAGTTTTTAGTTATTTTAGACAGCGTGTTTAGTTTTTTTTTTATATTTTCGGAGTTCCAACAGATTAATTAAAGTTTAATTATTATGGCATTTAGCTATCTCGCTAGCTAAATATAGAGAGTGAGATAACTCATATGAGGCTAGCTATAATTTAATACATTTCTTGTAAGATAGTTTACGTGATATATAAATATATTTAATCTTTATTTGAAGAATAATGTTAATGTAATGTTAGTTAAAATAGAGAGCATTGATGCAGCTGCATTTCTAAAGTGGCTAGTCAAAATGACATTTTAGCTAATTTGATTAAAATTTAACTCAAAAATGGCTATCATTGCTAAAGATGCTCTAATGCATCTCCAGCAGAGCATATCTAGTAGTCTAGGTTAGTTTGTTGCTAAATTTAACAATAGTAAGGAAATTTAACAATCGAAATAGCAATAGTGCTCAAACAGTAAATTGTTATTTGGAGTTAACTGATAAATTTTGATCAATCATGAATTAACAAGTAGACAAAATGGAAAAAAAATGCTTTAATAATTCAAACCCATTGCTAAATTTATCAATCTAGCTTAGCAATAGTTAAAATAAACTTTTGTTTAGGTATTTCGCTTGAGTTGATTTTTGCTACAAAAATGCATAAATTTATCTAAAATTCAAGTTTAGCAACTCTGCTAGAGAGGAAATAATTCAAATCGATGTTCTTTCTTTCTGGGCCTTAGTGCCTCCTTTGTAACCGAAAATAATAATAATAATTCAAATCGATGCTTAAACCAAGGAAATAATTTAATTTAACTTTTTATACATCAGAAGGGTAAATTAGACATATCGAAAAACAAACAAAAATAATAATAAAAGGTTTTGGGTGTAGAATGAAAGAAAACATGTAGGTGGGTGGGTGTATATTAATATAGGCTTGATAATTTGGGTTTTTTTTTAATTTTCTCTAAACTTTTTAACATGTCACATTACTACAGAGATCGGAAAGCTGCAATCATTAGATTCTCTTGATTTATCAAGAAACCAGATAGATGGAAACATTCCAGCAAGCCTTCCTCGGGTAGACCGTCTTGCTTTCTTGGACTTGTCATATAACAATTTGTCAGGAACAATTCCAATAGGAACACATGCCAACTCATCATAGTCATCATCTTTGGTTTTGTATTAATTCTAGAATTTTCAGAATTGTTTGCATTATTATGCACAAGGATTAGTACAAAACCCTCTCTATCAAGTTGTTCTTTAAATCTTCTTATCAGTCCAAGTGAAAGCATATCCTTGAAATCTCAGATCAAGTATACCAAATTGATCAACCCACTTTTTCATCCCACCAATTTTTCCAGCCATAAATCCACCATTTTTATCTGCACTACAATACAATTCATTGACATCACCTTTGATTAACCATGGAAGCTGTCAACAATTAGCTAAGGCAGAAAGATAATTCCAAAGTTGACATCTCATAGAGATAGTGGGACTAGCATAAACCGCAGCTAGAATACATTCTTGAGCTCCACCAAATAAAACTTTAAGAGTGACAGATTGACAATTACAACACTTAATTTAATCTTATAAACCAAACTCCAGCAAACCTCTAGCATCAGACACTTGCAGCATCAGAGAAGCCATGTTTTCGAAGAAAATTTTTAGCTCTAGAGAAAGAAACTCTAGGTTCAAATACAATTAAATCATCAAACTCATATTGATACACGCATTTTATGTTATATTCTTAATGTATTTCCCACCCTATTTAGCTTCGTTAATTCCTTAATAATGTCATTTCTAGCATGTTTCTGTGTTGTAGGTCAAAAGAGGCAGTTTTACACAAAAGAAGGCTAAAACACAAGAATTGAGGGAAATCCTAGTCAAAGGAAGATTCCTGGTGCAGCAAGGAGTCTCATTAAGTCGCAAATAAGAGGATAAGTCATTTAGGAAACTTTCCTGTTTTGAAAAGGGAAAGTTGCCTATTTTTCATTTTAAGAAACTTTCTTATTTTGATTTAGGAAACTTACTACTTTTGATTCTTTCCTATTCTGACTTTCCTAAAATAATCAGGAAACTTTCTTTTCTAATGAGATAGGGAAACCATTTGCAGTCAGAAAACCTAATCCAACTTGGAATAGGAATATGTGAATGTGTATAAAAGGGGGAGGACGAATTCTGCAGCAATCAAGGATTTTATATGTGCTAATCAGAGAATTAAGGGAGATTCTTTCCTTTATATTCGTCATTTAAATTATGTCCATCCTACCTTATTTATCTGACTTTATTCCCCTTGCAGGAACCCTAATTATGCACCAGGAAAGGAAGGAAAATCATGGATTTTCGTCAAAGGTCTGATTGAGGGCAGAAGAGGGAAAGTTCTTAATCACAGGGATTTCCTTTGGAGAACAAGGAGTGTACCTGGTCCATATTCAAGTCTTACGCAATGGATTACTGCACAAGACATTCTAGAGAATTGTGGGAAGGTCTAAATCAAGATTTAAAGCAATAATTCTGCACCGTTGGATCACAAATCAATCAAGGGCTAGGGTTCGGCCAAGACAGTATATAAAGCAGCAGAGAGCAACGTTTTCATGGATCACTTCCTACGCTCTAGATATTCAGAAATGTTCTCTTAGTTTCTCTCATTGCCGTGAGTCCCTAGAAGAAGAAGAAGAGAAGCCCTTGCTGCCTCGGACGTTCCAGGGAGTACTGAAGCCCTAGCACAGCCTTGCACGACCTCAAGTTCTTGATCGGCCAATCAGTCCATTGAAAAGTGTAAATCTATGTCTAGTACTTTCTGGCCATCTTCTTTTGTTTTTAGTTTTCGTTTAAGAACCATGTGTTTTATTTTCCGAATTGGATGGAATCTTTGTTGAGAACTAAGTGATTTTCAGATAATAATAGTTATGATTTCATTGTTCTAATGATGTTATGCGATTGAGTCAGTTGCCTTAGAAATTCATTGAAAGCATGTTTGTATTTGATATACCTATGTTAGAATGCATGCTAACTAATGCTATGATCTGTGCTAAGCCTCGTAGGTAAGTATAGATCACCAGTAGTGGAGGCCATATCCTGTAAAGTTAGGAACATGTTTTGCATTGTGAATGGTTAAGCGTTGTACGTAAACTCATTGCATGTTAGGGTTCGTTCTTTTACTTAATGATTTGCATGTTTGTAGACAGATACTTACAGTATTGATAGCAGTGATACACGCATTTTACGTTATATTCTTAATGTATTTTCTACCCTATTTAGCTTCGTTAATTCCTTAATAATGCCATTTCTAGCTTGTTTCTGTGTTGTAGGTCAAAAGAGGCAGTTTTACACAAAAAAGAAGGCTAAAACACAAGAGTTGAGCGAAATCCTAATCAAAGGAGGATTCCTGGTGCAGCAAGGAGTCTCATTAAGTCGCAGAATCAAAGGATAAATCGTTTAGGAAACATTCCTGTTTTAAAAAGGGAAAGTTGCCTATTTCATTTTAAGAAACTTTCTTATTTTGATTTAGGAAACTTACTATGTCTGAATCTTTCCTATTCTGACTTTCCTAAAATAATTAGGAAAGTTTCTTTTCTAATGAGACAGGGTAACCATTTGCAGTCAGAAAACCTAATCCAACTCGGAATAGGAATCTGTGAATGTGTATAAAAGGGGGAGGACGAATTCTGCAGCAATCAAGGATTTTATATTTGCTAATCAGAGAATTAAGGGAGATTCTTTCCTTTAAATTCGTCATTTAAATTCTGTTATTCCCTACCATATCTATCTAATTTTATTTCCCTTGCAGAACCCTAATTGCGCGCACCAGGAAAGGGAGGAAAATCATGGATTTTAAATCAGAGGCTTGATTGATAGCAGAAGAGGATAAGTTCTTAATCACAGGGAATTCCATTGGAGAACAAGTTGTGTACCTGGTCCATATTCAAGCCTTATGGAATGGATTACTGCACAAGACAATCCAGAGAATTCTGGGAAAGTCTAAATCAGATTTAAATCAATAATTCTACACTGTTGGATCACAAATCAATCAAGGGCTAGGAGGATAGCTAGGGTTTCGCCAAGACACTATATAAAGGAGCAGAGAGAAACGTTTCTTCATCTCTTCTTCGCACAGTAATCGGCATTTTCGCACGATCTTACGAGATTGCGAACATATCAACGTTCTCGGAATCTGCCGAAACCAAATTCTTGGCTCCTTTTGGGACCTCCATACACCCACAACATTGATCTTTCAACTTTTTTTGAGAAAATTTGACGTGTTATTTTTTCGCACGATCTTAGAGATTGCGAACATATCAACGTTCTCGGAATCTGCCGATACCAAATTCTTGGCTCTTTTTGGGACCTCCATACACCCACAACATTGATCTTTCAACTTTTTTTGAGAAAATTTGAGGTGTTATTTTGGCATTTTCGCACGATCTTACGAGATTGCGAACATATCAACGTTCTCGGAATCTGCCGAAACCAAATTCTTGGCTCTTTGTGGGACCTCCATACACCCACAACATTGATCTTTCAACTTTTTTTGAGAAAATTTGAGGTGTTATTTTGGCATTTTCGCACGATCTTACGAGATTGCGAACATATCAACGTTCTCGGAATCTGCCGAAACCAAATTCTTGGCTCTTTTTGGGACCTCCATACACCCACAACATTGATCTTTCAACTTTTTTTGAGAAAATTTGACGTGTTATTTTGGCATTTTCGCACGATCTTACGAGATTACGATCATATCAACGTTCTCGGAATCTGCCGAAACCAAATTCTTGGCTCTTTTTGGGACCTCCATACACCCACAACAATGATCTTTCAACTTTTTTTGAGAAAATTAGACGTGTTATTTTTTCGCACGATCTTACGAGATTGCGAACATATCAACGTTCTCGGAATCTGCCGAAACCAAATTCTTGGCTCTTTTTGGGTACCTCCATACACCCACAACATTGATCTTTCAACTTTTTTTGTAGAAAATTTTGACGTGTTATTTTGGTCATTTTCGCA
>NW_004443384.1:0-4407 GCF_000184155.1 Fragaria vesca subsp. vesca
AACTTACATACCATACAACACAATATTATAAATTAATTAACATATATATATATATATATATATATCTATTAGCTACTTATAATTAACGTACAACAACTTCATATATATTATCAAATCATCAACCAAATTGATCAACACACATATATATATACATCAAACGTACTTAAAATCTATCAATTCAATCACACTCAAAATCGATCAATAACTCAAATAAAACTCAAAATCAACATATATATACATGTACGTACCTATATATAGCTCCACTTCTTAATTATGGACAGATTTCAACAACACCCAAACTTTTTTCTCTCTTTTTTTTCTCTCCCGTTTTTTTTTTCTCAGATGAGCTGCTGTCCAGATCTGCGAATATAAAGAACTTTAGCCGACGAAAATATAATTTAGCCGACGAAGGAAAATTTCACTTTAGCCGACGAAAAATTGATTCGTCGGCCTGGTTTTTTTTTTTCGTCAGCTAAAGTCTTTCTTCTGGTAGTGCATTACCCCTATATGAATTCTTATGGATTTAAGAATTCATACAGGGTTATTACGCTCGTCCCACGCTCACGTCACACCATAACGGCGGCTAATCGCTACATCATTATGGCAGAAAGACACGTATGACTAGCTAGCATTTACATACATACTATCTTTATAAATATAAATATATATATATAACCATCGAAAATCTCATTTTCGGTAACTCTCCAAATTAATGAAAATTGCTAATTATAAATGAAAGCAATATGTTCCAGTAAAAAGAAGTTGATCATCGAAACAATCCATTGTATGCATTTAATTAAAAACAAAAGTCCACTCACAGTATACGGCTAAGCCTCCCGTCGATCCGAGGTCTCCTCAGTACGAGCCTCCTCACGTCATGTTCAAAAGATACTATTAAGTTTCGATCCCAATTTTAAAACATAGAATTAACAAGAATAAACGTGAGCCTAAATCGTTCTCCCTAGCTTACTTCCCAAATTCTAAACGTGTTTGAGCCAAACCCTTGCATAATCCTTGACATAATATTTTGATGGATTTAAGCTAATTTCGAAGTCACCCCAACAACCAGTTTATCGTCTAACAACCGACAAGTTAACCAATCTTCGATTAATCCCAAATCTAATGAAAACTCCTCCAACACTCACAAACTTAACATTAATAAAATCCTCTCTTCAAATACAACCTATAGAGCTCGAAAAACCACTTCGACATGGCGGAGCCGCCGTCTGCACCCCCGGCTGCAGCGGCCGGCTACCACAAAATTCTGGCCACCTCATATGCCTACCAATTTTAGCAGCACAATCTACTCAACACGCACTACAACTTCCTTAACTAACACAAACATCAATTTCAAGTCTAAATAGGGTAATCGAATCAAAACTGTAAAAATCCCAATTTCATAAACCCTAGAATTTCAAACAATCGATTCTCCTTACCTAATGCGAATTGGTTTGATTCCTTCTAGGGAATTGATACACAAGTGAAGACCGCCAAAACCATATAAAGAGTTCTCCGATTGGTGGCCGGTGAAGAGAGATTCCGGCAAAAACAGCCGATTGCACAGACTGAACTTCTTGCCGTGATATCCTCCAAACGACGGCAAGAGGGACGCTACCACCAACCCAGAAAGAGAGAAGAGGTGACGGCGAATCGATTGGGCTTGGCACGGCAGTTTGAGTTGGTCGGACGGTGGAGATCGTCGGCGGCGAATCGCTGGCAGAGGGAGAGAGACACTACTGGAAAATAACACTTAGGCGACGGAATTAAAAAATTCCGTCTCCTAAGTGGTACTTAAGCGATAGAATTTTCTACTTAAGCGACGAAACAGTTTCCGTCTCCTAAGTTGTTCTTAGGAGACAAAATATTTCGATTTCGTCTCCTAAGAACGACTTAGGCGACGGAATGAAATTCCGTCACTTAAGTACTACTTAGGAGATGAAATATTTTTACTTAGACGACGGCATTTTGAAAAAAATAATATGAATCACTTAGGAGACGAAATTACATTCCGTAGCCTAAGTAGAACTTAGGAGACAGAAATGTTTACTTAGGAGACGGAATCTTTTTTTTAAAAAAAATAAAAAAATTATGAATCACTTAGACGACGGAAATAGAACATTCCGTCGCTTAAGTTCTAAAAATTTGAGCGTCCATCTTCCCGTGTAAAATTTCATTAAAATTCAAACCAAAATTTTTCAAAACATATCAATTCTTTTAAATCACACACTCACCAACCTTATCAATAGAAGGAAACCCATCTTTTCCTAGAGCTCTCTCTCTCTCTCTCTCTCTCTCTCTCTAGACCACCACTCTTATGCTGGCCTCTCTCTCCATTCTCACTGCTCCTTCCTCCGCCGCCACTTTCAACTGCACCACCCCCACCAACGCCACCTCCAACTTCGTCCCCACAAATGCCACCACTCTCAAAGCCGTCAAGACCCTCTTCAACATCACCCGGACACCTCCGCACCCTCCTCGGAGCCAACAACCTCCCCCTCTCGACCCGACCTGACTCACCCGTCCTCGCCGCCAACAAGCTCCTCGTCCCTTTCTCTTGCACCATGCCTTAGATCTGGGTCACCTTTCTCTCTCACCCGACTCACCCGCCCCCGCCGCCGTCAAGACGCCGCTGTTGCCACCTTTTTCTCTCTACCAAGCCTTCTCACCGACCCACCACTGTCCCTCAAAATTTCAAAGGGGTAAGAAATCAAGGTAAGTTCTTCCATTTTTCTGGTTTAATTAGCTTTTGTGATAGATTTATGTGTTTTTGTTTAATTTGATTTTTGATTTTAATTTTGGTTAGGATGTGATTGATATGATGGTGGTGGCATGGTGATTATTTGGTACAGTGGTGGTGGTGGTGGTATATTTGAGGCAGATTGTTAACATGAATTGAAAGAGAGATATTGTATTAAAGTTTACTGACCCCCAGTAGAAGTCTATTGGGGGTCAGTAAACTTCCACTAGGTTTACTAGGGAGCAATGAATTTGTTTATTAGTGTAAGAATGGGTATCTGTTGTGTATAATTGACATGAAATTGAAAGGAAGATATTGTATTTAAGTTTACTGAGCCGCAGTAGAAGTTTACTGGGGGGCAGTAAACTTCCACTGGGTTTATTAGAGGGCAATGAATTTGTTTATTAGGGTAAGAATGAGTATCTGTTGTGTATAATTAGCATGAAATTGAAAGGAAGATATTGTATTGAAGTTTACTGACCTCCAGTGGAAGTTTACTGCGTAGAAGTTTACTAGGGGGCAGTAAACTTCCACTAGGTTTACTAGGGGGCAATGAATTTGTTTATTAGGGTAAGAATGAGTATATGTTATGTATAATTGGCATGAAATTGAAAGGAAAATATTATATTGAATTTTACTGACCCCTAGTAGAAGTTTACTGATTGGTTTTTTTTTTTTAAATTTTTTTTCACCTTTAGCGACGGAATTCAACTATTCCGTCTCCTAAGTGGATAATTTTTTTTTAATTGTAAAATAAAATCCATCACCTAGGTGCTTAGGAGACGAAAGTATTCCGTCTCTTAAGAACCACTTAGGCGACAGAATTTTAGGTTCTGTCGCCTAACTGCCTACCTCACCACACCTAGGCGACGGATCTTAGTCGACGGACGTTTGGTCTCCTAAGTACTTAGGAGACGAAATTTGTCACTTAGGAGACGAAATAATTCCGTCTCCTAAGTGCTTTTTTCCAGTAGTGAGAGAGAGAGGAGAGAGAGAAAGAGTTGGGCTTTTAATTCAGCTTCCCCATCTGGAAACTTCTAATAAACGAAAGTTTCCCAATATAAACCCAACCACAAATAGAAATTTACCCTAGTTTTTTTTTACCTACATCCCAAAACAAACGTAACTCACATCTACAACTTCGTTTTATCGTCTTTTACGACTTCCCTTAAGGAAAAAAAATCTCGTAATAGTCATCATAAAAAAAAAAACAAAAGTTGTCTCTAGGGTCCTTTGAAATTATAAGACCATTAACAAAGGCAGTAAAAACTCAAAGTAACACAATGTAAGTAATTAGGGTAATATTAAGTGTCAGGATGTGACAAAACATCACAAACAATCAAGTTTTCCTACATATAATATAGTTTATTACCCCTAGTAAACTGTTTTAGTGGTATTAACTAGTTTTAAACCAACAAAGAATATCATTTCACGTTTATTTACCCCTATCAAATATGTTGATTCAGTTTCATATTGCAAAGAAATAAAGTTTACTACCCTTTAGTAAACTTCTCCTGGGTTAGTAAACATGCAGTTTCAGCTTCATATTGCAAAGAAATAAAGTTTTCTACCTCTAATAAACTTCTAACCAACAATTCTTTTCAGGTTTTCACATGCATGAAATTTAATTCTTATAAATCACAAAATCAAGCTTCGAAATCATTTGATAT
>NW_004443385.1:0-14896 GCF_000184155.1 Fragaria vesca subsp. vesca
TATANANATATTATATATATATATATATATATATATATATATATATATATCGAGGCCTAGACCATATTGGCAAGCCCGTAGACGAGTTTTGAGGGTTTCTTAACCCTAACCACAGCAGAAAAGAAGGGGAGGACATGTAGATTGGAAGAGGTCAGTGATCTCTGATCATCAGAACCTCCATAGTTGCAGACTCGCACAAGGAAGCCGCCAAGCCATTACTGATCTCTCCATCATCCTCGGTTTACCTTTCCTTTATCATCCACGGTTCTGGTTTCGGTTGGAAGAGGCTGGTTGCTTGAAAAAAGACATGTCCATAAATAATATGCAAAGCAACATATCCATGTTGTGGAATGTCATTGATAGTTTCAAATGCAAGCAATCAAATTAGTAAACAAAAACAACAATTAGGACACCACATTCTCAGTTTTCAAATGTACGTAGTGTATGTTCAAAAACAACAAAAAGCAATACATTGTTTGAATGTATAACCACCTACTTTAAATAATGGAATGATGACGGATAGAATTATACTGACCTTTTTAAAGTGAAACTTGTGAAGGCCTTCTTCTGGTACCCCAACTTGTTATTTAAACCTTTTAGTAGCTTCGAATATGACTGCCAATGAACATGCATATGCAAAGTTTCAACTGATGAACTGGCTATGAAAATCCAAAGATATCAAAGAAATGGAGAATTTGATAATGTAAACCTGTATTTGTCACATCGGTTCCTATAAACACAATGCTTTTCTGTATTTGATAATAATTATTGCTCTTGGTTCTGCTGTAGTGCATCAGTATATAACAACTCTTTGCAATCAGCCCTGTGTTTGGGATGATATTTTTCCCAGTTGTCCTGCATTAATTAACGTACTCAGATGGGAGTCGTCCTCATCATCTCTGAAAATGAGAAAGTTTTCACAAAAGGAATAAACCATACCACCAAGTCCTTCTCCTCATCAGAATCAACTTGATCATCATCATCAGAAGGTTCACTGGTGCGGTTCTCTGCACGGATTAGCTTCATACAAACTTTTTCATTGGGAGGCACTATAAGGTGGACCCCGCAGCTTTTAAAGCGGTCGGTTTTGTGTCTCTCTAGAAGAAGAACGACTCGACAGGTAAAGGGTGGCAGGGGACG
Source organism: Fragaria vesca subsp. vesca (assembly GCF_000184155.1). NCBI lineage: Eukaryota > Viridiplantae > Streptophyta > Magnoliopsida > Rosales > Rosaceae > Fragaria > Fragaria vesca. The sequence goes on from NW_004443385.1 coordinate 1,141, forward strand.
CATATAACCACGTGGCCACAATTCAGTGAATGGAATGTAGCGCACCCATACATGATCCGACTCTCTTGAACCAACATAATATGCTTCTCCACGAGAATGCAAAACCCTCATTTCATTGATGTGAATCATCAACTCAAAACAACAACGATGTTGTCTATCAACAGCAACATAGAGAGCCAATCCTGTGTTGTTGTCCCATTTGAAATTTGGGAGTGCTACAATCCAAAACTCAAACCGTCGATGCCTCATGAAATCCATTTGACAACTGAACCATTTTGGAATCTTGCATCTTGGAACTGTAAATCTGATTGTGAATCTAGATAGCTGAGAAGATATGAGTCGAGAGAAGAGACCATCATCTTCCTTGCTTGCCACCATCTCAGCCAATAAATTTTGATAGAGTCTCCAGCAATTAGTCAAGTCCATCTCCTTGATCATTTGTGATTCTTTACGCTCCAAAATTTTTGACAGCTTCGAAATTCTTTCCAACGATACGCAATCGCTCGCATCCAACTTTGTAATCAGTGGTGGAAGCTCGGGAATTTCCACGAGCCTCGTGCAGCCTCTCAAAGTGAGTATTGACAAGTTGGCAAATTCCTTGATGCATCCATTCGGGAAGAGTAACAAAGAGCCATCCGGATAAATTAAGATCAACTAAAGTGGACCCCAAAAAATCAATTTTAGATGAATGACATCCTGGTAAATAGTCACCCCTATCATGTGAGCCACCTTAGTTGGGAATGTCACGAGTTTTGGGCACTCCACCAAGTCAAAGTTCTTCAACTTTTGCAGTTCATAAATGCTGCGAGGTATATCTGTGAGGTCTCTCAGTCACTTAAACTCAACTCTTCAAGGTTGATTAGATACCGAATGGATGACGGCAATGTTTTGATGCCAGTGAACCATAGACTCAAAGATGTCATGCATTTCATCTCTTCCACAATTTCAGGGAAACTCTCCAGCTTACTGCAAAGCTCAAGATTAAGTTCTTGGAGGGATCTCCAGTTGACTTCTGGAGGCAGCTCCGCAAGGTTATAGCAGTTGTAAAGATCCAGCTTAACCAGCTTTTCGAGGTATCCAACCGAAGGGTGAACCATCTCTAAACTTGTACAGAAACTTAGATCCAGCGACTCCAAGTTCGGGCTTCCAGACATATCGGGGATTTGTGTTAGGAATTCGCATTCACTCAATTTCAAGGATGTCAGATTCTGCATACTCTGTCATACAAAAGAATAAATATTGAATAGTAAATTGGTAATGTCGGAAGAATTTAATAACGCAAAGTGTTGAAAATTTATTAATACCTTGAATACTCCTCCAAGACGTGTTATGCAGCTGCCAGGCATATTAAGTTGTACCACTTTCTGCAGCTGCCAGGCATATTAAGTTGTACCACTTTCTTCATATCAAAATCGGAGGACAAATATTCCAGAGGACATTCAGGCCAATCAAGTAACCGCAACTGATTCGGGTAATGCTCGACCTTTCCAACAAACTGCCTATTGACGTTTATAAAGATTTTAAGATTTTTCATATTTTTGAAGCATTTAGGACTCAACTCTATCTCATCTGTTGTAGGCATCTTTACAATTATGCCTTCAATTTTACTTGTTCCCTAGTATGAAAAATATGTTTTGGCCACGATCCTCAGCAGGGGTAGAGAGGTAACTTGTGCTACCAAAAGTAAATTAGGGTTTGCAGGGCGTGCCACCGCGCGGACGCGGAACGAGAACGGTGCGCGTTCTTGACTTCTAATCAGGCGAAGTAGAGCTCCGGTGTCACCTCGCGGGCGAGGAATTACAAGCAAACTATCTAGTCACCTGTGAATCGATACTCACTGCTGGGGTGAGCAGAGCAACAATTGGGAAAGAGAGGCGAGTCCAGACGGGCTCTGAGATCTAAGGCGAGGTGCACTTAGAACTTAGGGTTTCGAGGATGCTCGAAGATTTGCAGTTGTTTTGTATGATTGATTGTGCGTTTGTTCGTTGTGTCGAGCTCCCTTATATAGCGATCCGCAAGCAATTCGCAGAGACCTAATCACAACCCATTTCGGACTCAGCAATTAGAATTCCACAAGGATACGACCAGCTCGCGAGCCGCGCGATCCATGCAACACGTGTCCAAAACAGACTTCGCCTAGGTCTCGCTCACCGCCCCGCATCATCTCACTGTAGCGTCGTACGCGAACTCGAACACTAAGCGATCCTATCCCGCGGAGTACTACAATCCATTTCCAACTCTACCTCGCCATGCACTGTAGAATCCTACACGAACCAGAACAAAGGATCCCGTGAGGACATCGAATCCCACGGGGTATCAGAATCCTTGCACAACTCCAGCTCGCGTGTTGCCAGACTCCGCCACCCTTCGTGGGCTTCGCATTAAAAAAAAGGCCACAGGTACTGGCCCAAATGTTATCCAAAACGTACCCCGAGTCTTGGACCAAAAATACCCACTCGGCTCAAACAAAATATGCAATTGAATTAGCAAAACAAATATTCATATCCTATTATATAATCAACATAAACATATAGTACATGTTATCCTGATATCGGTTGTCAAATTGGAATAAACACATATGATTCTTGTGTTTGTGTGTGTGTGTCTGCGCATATGGGAACTACTTGCTCTGTTTTTTGTTAGAACGTCCTGCACATCCTTATAATACCACAATCTGCTTCGCTCACCGGCCTCCGTAGACTCTTGCAGAACTTTAACTTTCCCCATCTCTTCTAGCAAATCATGCATGCGAATATCACCAAATATACCAACAGATAAGAGAGCCTTTTGTTCAAGAACTTTAATGCTATGCTCGGGGGTGATGCGGTCACAACTTTCAAGAATTTGTATCACGTCGTTTATGTTCCAACCTTTGAAGAAACATGCAATGTCAAGGAAAACAGTTCGCGCTGCATCTTGCAGTCCATCATAACTGATTAAGAGAATATCTTGAATGCTTTTAGGAGGATCTTTTTTAAAACCATCTAACATAGCTCGCCATTTCTGTACAGAGGTATCACGTAGTTGCGAACCTAAAACTTCCAGTGCTAGTGGAACGCCTTCAGCATAGTTAACAACTTCATTAACTATCGGTTTCTCATCAGCATCCAATTTCTCAATATCCAACAAGGCATTTGAACTGAAGAGCTCAAGAGCTTCTTGAAGACCTAGTCCATGAACATCGTGTATTGGTTTTACTCCATGAATAGTCAATAAACTCTTATCTCTTGTTGTTATGATGACTCTGCTGCCGCGACCAAACCAATCATTATTCCCAGCTAGTTTCTTTAACTGGTCCAAACTATCCACATCGTCAACGACTAAAAGAATCTTTTTATGTTGCATCCTTTTACGCAACAATGTGGTTCCTTCATGAACATTGTTGATTATCGATTCTTTCTGCCCTACAATGCTAGAGAGAATAATATTTTGCAGGTTAACCAAACCTCTAGGTTGCTCTGAGCCTTCTCTAACATTTGCTAAAAAACACCAACCATCAAACTTATGAGCAATTGCATTGTAGACAGCTTTAGCAATTGTTGTCTTCCCAATTCCACCAATTCCCCATATTCCGACCATGCGTACATCACTTCCCCCAACATCTAAAATTTCAAGCATATGTTTTACCCGCGAGTCTAGCTCAACTTGGCACTCTGGCGTATCCAAATAGGTAGGTTCATATACTTGTGCGAACATATCGGAGATCTTTTCAACAATTTTATCAATAAATTCATATTCGTACCTGTTGCATTAGAATCAAATGAAACATTTAAAAGATTATGAAAAAAAAGAAAAAAGAGAGAAGGTACTGTTTAATAACCAGTTAACCACACACCTAAAATCAATGCCCGATCTAATAACCACACAAACTAGCAATAGAGTGATTAAGGAAAGTAAATTAAGCGCATAACATACCCGCCAAAGAAAGTCCACGGACACCTTGCCTATGCCATCTTTGTATCTGCATTCAAGATCTGCATGCGACTCACCAAATTTACCACTTTGGTGTCTTACGTCAGAGAGATCCACTTTGTAAAAGATTGGCTGAACCATTTGGTTCTTTAATCTTTTACATTCAAGGATATAAACCAGTTCTTCCAAACACCACTTTGAGGATGCATAGTTTTCAGAGAAGACAATGAGAGAGAGCTTTGACTCTTCAATGGCTCGGAGAAGTGCTTGTGATATTTCCTCTCCTCTTGTAAGATCAATATCTATGAAAGTCTTGATCCCCATTCGAACCGAACTGTTGTACAAATGACCTGTAAAACCGTCGCGTGTATCCTCGCCTCTGAAACTCAGAAACACATCATGTCTCTGTGAACGGGTGGGAGGAGCAGAGGAGAAAGACGAAGAGGCTCTCAATTGGATGGCCATGGAATCTGGCTTAGCTCGCTGATGGAATGAAGAATGAGCAGAAGAGGAAGAGGCTCTCAGAAATAGGTAGACTTCAATGTCAAGTTAAGGGCGTGTAAGATGAAACGAAACTTCCAAGAAAAAGAAGAAAAGGCAATGAGGGTCAAATGACTCGAATCTAATAATTCATTTGGTTGATAGGTAGAGCAATTGGCAGTTTTCACCATTTGGTGGTAAAACTGTAAACGAATGATGGAACAAGCTAGGTTGAAGCAAATTAATCCTACTCCACATGACTACCAAGTAGAAGCAATCGTAAAATAGCACTTCAAGACTTGATTGGCTTGATGCATTCTTTCTTGGACTCAATGGACTGAAGGGAAAAACATAAGAGCGAGTCGTACCACACTAATTTCATCATCCCAGCTGAACGTAGCAGCGGTAGCACCTCTCCGTAAAATTCAAACAGAACATTGCGGCCAAAACAAATTCTAGAATGAACTTGAATATTTTTTCTTGGATGATAAGAATAAATATGAAAAGTTCATAAGATATGGATTTATTTATACACAGACTTAGAACAAAGGTCGACACAGGTAAATCCCTGCTATTTGTTCTTCTACAGTCTGACATACGTAGTTTTTCATCAATGAAAGAGCAGGCGATCGAAAATTTGGGAAAATGATGTAGCAAGATATATCCAGTAGTTGCTTGCAGCTGTGTTCTCATACTTGTCCACCCTTTGCCTCACTGTAAAGTTTTTCAACTCGCTCCTGCAGATGGATATAGTTCAATATACATATTTAGGATTAACTTACCAAAGTTCTAAGATTATCTTATTCAAGTTGCTAGAAATATTATACCTTGTAATATTTGAGTAATTGTGGTCTTTTCAGTTTGAAAGTTGGAGTCATGAGATCCCTCTCTATGTCAAAGGGGTTTGGTTCCAAATGAACTGCTTTTAACAACTCAAACCCTCGAAGCTGCAATGTAAAAGTCTTTTAAGTCAGATGAGTATACATTATTAACATAGCATGAATTTAGCAGCAGGGATGGAGCACATACTTGCTGTTTCTGACCCGTACTATTGAGCTCATCCAATATGTATTTCCTTGCCTTCAGGTTTTGACACAATGATTTGTAGTCATCGGTCAAATTATGCTCAGCAGCCCAGTCCTCCAAGGCCTTTCTGTCTGGAACAACCACAGCAACAAGAAATGACTCGAAGCTGTTCCCATAAACCCATATCTGCAACCAGATGAAAGTTAAGGTGTTAGGATATCTGTCTGTAACTTCAAATAAGAATTATAAGATGAAAGAAGGATAGAGGACACTAGCACAAAATTGAACTCTAGCTGAAAGATGAACACAGTCATTTATTGATTAGTTAAAGGTAAGTCTTGTTATTTATCACACATGGAATACAGGCAAAAAAGAAGGGTCTCTGGGTTTCTGTTTGTCACTTCAAATAACAAGAAAGAAGGGTAATGGACACTAGCGCAAATTCAAATTCTAGCAGAAAGATGAACAAAAATTCATTTATTGATGAATTAAAGGAAAGTCTTGTTATTTATCACACATAGAATACAGAAGTTAGCGAGATACCGATGCGATAAGAGGGCATTGCAAGTATTTGCTTTCAATGCTTTCCACAGCAACATATTCCCCTTGAGACAGTTTAAATATGTTCTTTTTCCTGTCTATAACTTTCATTGCTCCATTCGGCTGCCATTCTCCAATATCACCTGTGATCCATCCACTTAAATTGAATCATCAACAAAAAATTTGAAGGCGTCCTCTTGAAAACATAACCAAATGATCGAGTATCAACCAAGAATGTACTTCATGTCTAGTACTGCAGACAGTTACCTGTATGGAACCACTCATCAATAAGGACTTCATCAGTTAGATCTTGTCGCTTGTGGTAACCAGAAAACAGGGTTTTTCCTCTTAGGCAAATCTCTCCACGTGGCACGCTAGAAAGTGCATCATATCCCAGTTCTGGGACCGACTCAAGCCGCGCTTCAATAGTTGTCAGGGGGACACCAACAGTTCCAATCATAGGATAAATATTGCCAATGGATGTAAAACACCCACCACAGCTTTCAGTAAGGCCTACACGATTATTTAACAAATTGATGACATGCAGTTCTCTTCTTTTCATATATATATGCTTCGGAAGATAACTTAGAAACTTAAGTTCATTTGAATGGGTACAAAAGCTTTCATACTCGACATCTCATAGGTGAAGGACTTGTACTATGAAATAAGTTGAGAAAACCCAGTGAGTTAGATACTTAACCTTGTATAATTTCCGGAATCTTCACTATGATTAACTAATTTAAGTAAATGATTTTTATATTCATCATGACAAACAGTCAGCCATACCATATCCTTGTGATAAGGTGCTGCAGCTGGTGACCCTCAAAAATTCCTCCACATGCCTGGGCAAAGGCGCAGCACCAGACAGCATTATTCGAACTCGTCCTCCTAGCGCTTGTTTTATCTGCACAAACAACACAGTTTGTTAGTAACGCATATGTAAACCAGCTATTTCAAGAATAGATAGGTGAAGGAGAGAATGACTGACTGACCTTGTGAAACACAAGCTTGTCCAAGAGAGGTGCCGCTTTTTCTTGGGGTAGGCCCTTCTCCAGATTTGTCAACTTGCTGCCATAAAAATATTAATCAGTTTATAATAGGAAAACAAATGCAAATAAAAAAGGCACTCTTAGTGAGACGTACTAGTTATATGCATAGTGGAAAAGGGTCTTCCTCAGCAGACCACCAGATGAAACTTTACCAACAATACCTTCAGAAGCAATATTTAAGAAAGATATTAGCAACAAAGAAATTCAAAGACATATATGTATACAGTTCAAATTAATGAAGCTGTTTTACCGGTGTATATACGATCATAAACTCGAGGAACCCCACAAAAAATAGTAGGCTTTAGTTCCTGAAGATCTTCCAGTAAAAACCTGACATCCTGCAAGTCGAACGGCAGTCACATTGGGCAGAGGTTGAAGTTAGAAAGTATGGAAGGTAATACCAATCAAGTTTAATAAGGAAACTCAAGAAAAGAACATAGCAAGCATGACACATCTACTTACGCCTCGCCAGAAGCCTATTGAGGATCCCTTGTAGATGCAATAGCTCTCGATTATTTGATCATATATATGGGCCAACGGAAGAAACGAAAAATAGGAATCTTCTTCGTTACACTGTAATAGAATTTATTTTAGGCCAGTAGTCAATAAATTGCAATCAGGGAAACGTAAAATGTTAATTGAGTTCTGTAACTAAACTTCATAAAAATATAACCCTTAACCATTTATGTAAAGTACTTCAACAGAGTTACTTTAATACAGGATGACTTTACTCAAAATTGTATCAGTTCAATTCCCTAAGTTTAATTTAATTAGTTGGTAGAAAATCTGTAACTTGATGGCCAACTACAAAGCTTTCAACATAATTTGATCTACTATGGAGTACGGATCCAACTTCTGTCAAAATAAAGATATGAATTTCCCCTAGTTGAGGGTAACTGTACAACCTCAACTTTTATCAATCATGTCTTGACAACAGTAACACATATTGAAGATGTCACAATACACTTCAAGTGCTCACTAAATTGGATTGCATACACAAGATTTAAATTTTTGTCTTGGCATGATAGCATTTTGAACAGGCACCGCATCTGTATGGAAGCAGGATAAGGATTGCAATTTACATTTAAGAATGAGGAAAAAATTTCATATTGATAATGCTACAAAATCCAAAGAGTATTTGGCCTAACGGCCTCTTTGTATAAGGTCACAAAACTACAAAATCTCCATACCAAAACATGTTCTCTTCTAGTTTATTTGCCTGACATAAAAATTTGCACCAGACCAAACACAGGTATAGGCATGGTGAAAATTAATCACCAGACTGCACCCAAAATAGCTCATGCCAAGTTACAGGAGCTATTTTGCGTCTTGTTTTTTTCTTCTTCTTTTTCTTTTACAGAGGCATAATAAGCATTCATTGAGAAACATCAAGACAGAATATTTTAACAAGCTAGAAAATTGAAGATGTTAACTGTGTTAAGTTATTTACCACTCTATCTGTTAGGAAGAGTATATGGTCTGTTGACAATACTTCTGACATTAATGCTGCATTAGTAACAATTACGCCTTTTGGTTCGCCAGTTGTTCCACTTGTATACATTATTGTGCAAACAGCAGTCCTCTGTTTTGGAGGTAGTTCACAATTTGAGTTTCCCTGAGACAATGAGAGACAATTGTGATTTTATATGGTTGCATGTTGATGGCCAATACTTTACTGGAAACAAAAACTTATATGAGAAATTAGTGTTGGGAAGTTACCAACTGAGAGAATTCCTCCCATGAAAAGCAAGACACCCCCAGGTCTTCTGCTTCCTTCTTTTGAGTGCTAGAAACATTTGTGAAGCTGACAATTGCTGGACAGCACAGATGATGTATATTTAGACACAATCCTAACAACTTAGACCTCAAATTTGAAGTATTTCCAAGGAAATAGTATATGACCTACTTTTTAAATGAGTGAAACAGTTTGGGAGGCATGATATAATCTGCAGAAAGAATTATGATAATGACATCAGTGGCTTCAACGTTCAAATAAATATCTAGTTATGATAGTTACACGATAGTTTGGAAAATAACTCACAGCAGGGATTTTGTTCTCTTGAACAAAAGCTATTGAAACTTCAGCATGGTTGATGATGAACTCAACTGCATTAGCACCTGCAACATAAACCATGAAATGTCAATCAAATAAATTTTAAGTATCTCCCTTGACCCCCCACAACTTAATTTCCCAAAACTTCCCCTTATACCTGTAGAATTCTAAAACTATTTGGCATGTTTGGTGATTGGCTACTAAATTTTTGATGTGGCTAGCACGCAAAACTCGGTACACTTCTGTAGTTTCCAACAGAACCCTTAAGTTGTTGCAAAGAGTCCGATAGGAAACAACTAAGCATTCAGTAGCCAGCAGCTCAAATCCAGATTTATAAATGACAGTGATGTGGTAGATTTTAAAAATGAAAAAGTTCAGACAATTTAAAATTTCCATTCAACTCCCTACCATTGAAGTTCACTATCTGCCACTGGAAAATAATACAATGCACTAAGAATTAGAAAAAAAAAAAAAAAAAAAAAAAACGAAAAGAAAAGGAAGATACCGAGGGTGTCATAAAGTGGAACGTATGTGATAGCCTGGCTGTTACAGGCCTGCAAAACAACAACACAAAGTCATAAGGCTAAAAAGCCGCAATTTTTCTTGAAATTCAGTCCCCAATTTCAGATTCAGTTGTTCAATACTTCAACTAGTCCCAAACATGGGCACTCACCAGTCAACATAATATCCACAAATACGAAAAGGAAAAACATTACAGTATTATTACCTCCATTGCAATAATCCATTTGGGGCAATTTGATCCATATATACCACATCGATCTCCCTGCAAACATTAAAACACATAAAAATGCAATCTTTGTTCCATTTCATAGTTACTAGTCTCATAAAAATGTTGTACATAAATTCACAAGTGGACAGGAGTGTCTTACAGGATTGACACCACGGCTTCTGATGGCTGAACCCATTTGAATGGCTGCATCATACACCTCTTGATATGTAGTCCACACATAGGGACCTGCCTGTCATTTACATTCAACAAAATCCAAAATTGAGCTCCTGGGTTTCAATGGGTTGCTGCCATTGCTTAAATGGAGATGAAAGGTACCTTCTTTTCGCTGACTTGGCGTTGACCAAGCATTCGAGCACTTGGGTTCCTCTTAACAGAGTCACTGCCATTGGAAAACAGAGTTTCAGCCTTCAACTCAAACTAAGAATTTGAATCGAATCGGAGTATCAGACCAGTGAGCCTTTAACTGTGTTTCATACTCATTGCTACACATTGGTATTTATGATAATGTCACTCGTAGCGATCAACAGGCCTATCAGCTCAGCTGGTTAGAGCGTAGTGCTAATAACGCGGAGGTCACAGGTTCGAAACCTGTATGGGCCATTCTATCCATTTGAAATTTTAGATTCCTTCTCTTTTTTGGGATTTTTACCATTGTTGTTTTCAAGGCTAATTTGACCATTTTTCTGATAACTTCGTCCGACTAAGAACTAACATAATCAAGTATGAAACGCATGAAATTACTTTGGATCATTGCATGAATAGTTTCCTGAGAAATTAACTTGTAATTACAATTCATGTGACACTCGATTTAACGTACAATATCAATCAATCCCATAACGACATAACGCACAAGAACAAGTGACATCAAATATACCTGAGAAACTGCCACGGTGAGTCCAACCCCTCCGGCAACTCCAACAGCCCATCTTTTGCATAAATGCTCCGATACACCGGCCCCGCCGACGGCCTTCCATCAGCTGCCGGCCTCGCCTCCTCCACCTTCACCGCAAACTGATCCATCTTACCCTTTAAATCTGATCAAAACTACGTATACCACCCACCAAGCTAAGCTCAAAGAATGCCGAACCGAGTCTGATAGATATATATAGACTTCAGAACAAGTAAAACATGAAGATGGAGCTAGCGAGCGACTTGGTGAAGATAACCAGAAACAGAAAAGAGAGGTGGTGGAAGGGTTGATTCAGCTGAGAGTAATAAATTGCTACAATATCTGTCTGCTGAATATAGCAACCAATTTATAGGGCCTTTATGAGGGAGTGTTGATGAAGCTAGCTGGATTCATATGCAGGTTAGAGAAATATAGGTGGGAAAATAAAACTGTTAGTAGGACTGCATTTAAAATGGTAGATGAGTTTGGTGAAAGTTGTTAAGCTAGCACTCGGAGTACTTTTGTTTCTGAGTTTCTAATTAGTAAAGAATGTAATTAAGAGTAATGCAAACAAACATCCCTCATATACAACACAAATTAAATCAAAATACGATGAGAGATCACTAAGACACTAACCTGATGATCATGTTTGACAATATTGTTTGATCAATTGTAATAACAATAATCTTGCCTCGTATAAAAGTTGAAGATCAATTCCATAACCTAGCTATTAAAGAATTCCTTGTGAAACATAAATTCATCTCCGTGAGGCATACCGTACTTTGTCTAAGTAGCTAACTATTTTGCACGTAGGATCCCAACATGCAAATTAAGACTACTATAAACACACATTCACACTTTTGTTTGATAATGCGAAGACACTCGTACAGTTACTACTATTAGACGACTCAATAGTTAAAACTACGTACGTTTATGAGGAGGAGGAGATGAAGATTATATGGTTTCTCAGTCCGGTTTGATTTGGTGAGATGGGTTTGTTTTCCTACATACCATACTACCATAGATTGGTTCTCTTGTTGCTGGAAATAATAGATTGGTGACACCATGCAATGGAGCATCAGGTGTAAATTTGATATAAGTGTACATTGTTGACTTGTTGTGCATGCACAAGAGGGACCGTGGAGAGCAATGTATACTTGATCAACAACGATCGATGCTAACATTTCTACTGGGAAGATTTGGTGATTTGTCAGAAAAGAAAATTGTTATAAATGTATCATGGAATCGTATGGGTAAACACATTGAAACAGAATCTGCAATATGTAACCCGTCTAAAAGAATTTACTTTGACATCTATCTACGTAGTTGTGTAGACGCATAAAATTTAATAAGAATAATAATCATTAAATTATGTGGACGACGCATGGGTCCGACAAATTGCATACATGGCTCATGAGTTGGCAAAGTTGAAAAGTCGTCGGACTTGACACGTGGGTCAGTCGACAACAAAATCGTCAATCCCGACTAAACTCAAATATTAAATGTCAATCGATCAATAATCAGATATCAATTAAATTAAATCGATTATCGAATAGGAAGTCGGACATTTAATCAAATTGGTGAAATACCTTATCGGTCATAATTAAATCGATTAATTAAGACTGACTGATTTAATTATGGTAAATTGAATAATTGAATCAATTAATCAAAAGTGATTGATTTAATTATAGGGAAAATGTCCATTTAGTACTAATTTAAACCCCTCATTTCCCATTCCAATGATAATCTTTTTCATTAGCCCATTCCAATATAAGGTAACCATTTTTATGCCCAAATACACAAATATTTACTAAAGTCTTAATAAACCTTATTATTTTAAGACTATTTTACCCTCACCCCTTAAACATGTATAGAGAGAGAAAGTGGAAGAAAGAGAATAATTGGCCGGAACCTCACTGGACTCCGGTCACCGGCCGCCGGACTCCGGTCATCAGAATTTCTCGACCGTCGGACTCCGGTCACCGGAATTTCCTCAGTAACCAGTTACTGACCCCCAATAACCAGTTACTGAACCCCAGTAACCAGTTAATGACCAATTACTGACACCCAGTAACCAGTTATTGACCCCCAATAACTAGTTACTGACCAGTTAGTGACACCCAGAAACTAGTTACTGACCCCTAGTAACTGAGTTACTTTGGTCACCGGCCGTCAGAACTGAGTTACTGACCCCCAATAATTGAGTAATAATTCCCTAAATGGCTATTGACCCCCAGTAACTCGAGTTACTGACCCTCAGTAATCAAGTCACTGACACCCAGTAATCTGCAACTGACCCTAATAATCATGTTAAAATATACTTTCTGTTCAAATATCACTCTATTATGATTTCTAAACTAAAAATTTGCAAAACAAAACAGCATATTAAATTCGCACATTTATAGTCTTCTTTGTACTGCAAACTCATAGAAATCCTCAATTACAATATATAGCTAACAGACTCAGTTAGCTAGCTCCCTGTCAATACCTCCCAAGTGTTTTTTTGACACAGCAAAAATTCAAAACTCAATCCACCACTAGAATTACAAAGCCAAGAAAACAAACTCCACACCACAAATTAATTGACTTGTTTAACAGCCACAAAACAAGCTATAGTTTGAAATGATTATATTAATTGACTCACGACATAATATAATCATTTCAAACTATACAAATGGAAAAGAGTCAAAGATCTATTAACCACTACTTTAAACAGATGACATACATGGAATAAGAGATTTCCTTAATTTGAGTCATTGAAGGCTCGCGGTGGCTTCTCCTTGTGCTCCGAGGCCACCTGGAAGCTCTTAGAGTTCAATTGTCACGAGTCGTCACTCGTCGACATCGCCAAAATCTCACAGCAACGACTGAGCCTCGTCGTGCTCGGAGGGGACCGGCAACGCCATTTCCCGATTCATAGAGAGCTAGCCCGGCGGAGACGAAAGCAGAAGGTGCGATCGACGATCGACGACGGACGGCAGCCGCCATGCGTCTTTGTATCTGTGTCGTCGCCCGAGAAAGAGGTCCTGCTCACGAAGACGACGATGTCTCGTGGC